>NW_005874658.1:0-14752 GCF_000147115.1 Myotis lucifugus
GGCTCCCCCGGGAACTCTGCCGTGGTCTCAGAACAAAGTAACTTAGTGACTTAGAAAAGCAAAGCATGATTTTAGGAAAAATGCTGACAAAATAGAGTCACATGCTCGCCTCTCTGCCTTTGTGTTTGGAGTGAAGATGCATAAAAATGCTTAAACCACTAAAAAACAAACAAAAAAAAACTGTCCCCATCTTCCCTTTGTAGAATGCTGAGTATTTTTCTTCTGTTTCCCATTGTTTTCCAATAACTCTTAAGTCAGCGTTTGCATTTGTTAATTTCTTTCCCTGCAATCAGCTCACTCAGCTTTCGCTCAGGTTTTCCAGACGCGAGGCCCGGTCACTCGGGCAACCTGAACGTATGCTGTGCTTTTCCGTTAACCAGTTCTGATGTCTGTTAGTGATCGCCCATGGCTACCACTGATGGGTGTTTTCAGGATAAAAATCTAATGTGCTTTTGAAAGGATATAGTTCCTATTTGGCACAAATGTGGTTGGTTGAACCAAAACATCTATTTCCTAGACTTGCATTGGGAGGGAGGCAGTAATGAGGCTCCACATTGAGTCACCTGTAAAACAGCTGAAGCCACTGAAATCCACAGCAGGAGGTTCGCACGTGTGGTGAAGTCACTCTGAGAGACTGCCAGCCTGCCAGGGGAAGGGTAGAAACGGGGCTTTCACCTTAAACCAGGCTCTCTGACATTGACTTTCCTAAGAGAGAGAAAGCGTCAACAGGAAGGAGGTGGAAGAGGGTGGGATAGTATTTTCAGCAGCATTGGTATCGTGTGGACACTCACCTTGCTTGTTTTCTGTATCAGTCACAACAACCCTTTCATTAGACTTTATTATCCCTGCTTTGGAGATGGGAGAACTGAGCATGAGAGGTTAATTTCATTTCTCCCAAAGTTTTACAAGGCAGAGTAATAATTGGGAGTGTGGTGAATTTGGCTTCCAAACATGCAGGGGTTTTACTGCCTCCGCAGCATCAGTGTCTGTGTGGGAAAAGCAGCTGGGGACTAGAAGAGGTTTGTGTGAATGAGCAATCCAGGGGTATCCAGCAAGTGCATAGTGATTGCTTATGATATGCTTCATTCCTAGAAGCGGAACGGTTGGAGCATAATCGTTTTTGCTTTGATAGCATGATTAGGATAAAATAAACCCCAGAATTGGGGAATGTGCCCTCCCCGTCCTCCTGAAGAGGTTCAGATCAGGCTCCCCTAAGATGTATCCCTTTAGCCCGTGAATGATTTAGAGCAGAAGGCAATTGAGACCCTGTGGGCTCAAGAGAAACTTTTACCGCTCCCTGAAAGAACTTAAACTGGGGATGTTGCCTATAATAAGAGTTATCACCAGGAACAACCTTTTATGACCTCTATATGTGGCAGGGCAAACATCTAATTACTGAACATCTGCTCTTCTTATCATCCTGCAAATTACCCTCCTTCCCTCTGAAGCCTGGTGGCTCTTATCTTATTCCTTGGTTCAGGATGCCGTATATACCTCATCTTATCTTTCTGTCTCTGAACCTCCCATGTATGTGGAATTTCTGACTCCCTCGTGTATGTGGGGTTCCCGTATGTACATATGTAATTATATTTGGTTATTTTCTCTTGTTAACCTATCTCATCTCAATGTATTTATTAGACCAGCCGAAAGAACCTAGAAGGGTAGAGTAAAATTTTTTCCTCCCCAACGCTATCAATCTTCCTCACACTTGGTCCAGAGGAAAGTCAAAATTCAAACCTTTGACCAAGGAGAGATAAGTTATGTTTCTTAGATTTCTAGGTGGGATGCCAGACCACAGTGCCCATTATGCTCCCAAAAGGCATATTCCAGTGACTCTTTTAATTCCCACCTTTCCCTCCTGGAAAAGGGTGGGAGTCACAGCACAGCAATACATTTTCCATATGGATCTAGTCTTTCTAATTTTTGCTTTTATCCCTTTACATCCTTGAATTGGATGTTCAACTGCAAAACTATTTGTTTGGTTTTTTGACTGCTTTCATTGCAGTCCTGCAAAAGAGGGCTCGCATTTCCTTGTGCTTCAGAATTTGTTTTGGAAGGACTTTATTTTGGAAACACTTGGAGAACTTTTGTTCTCAACATTTTGGGGCTTCAGATGAACTGAGACAAAGAGACCCAATTTAATACCCTGTTGTTAGATGCTATTTTACAGAGAAAAAACCCAATTAATACAGAATTTAGGTGGATCAAAGGGAATGGATACTCCAAGGTAATGATCAACTTACTAAGAGTGATTGGGTTATCAAAAATTTTACAGGAACTAAAAAGTCACTTTACTATGTACTGAAGTCACAATATTCCATAACACTTTAGAAGTATTATAAAAATGAATGCTGTGAGTTTTAAATACAGCAGTTTCTTTAGTGTTGTGATTTTAAAAGATGCCTTGGAGATATTTGACTATTAGATATAATGGTGTATACTTAAGTTGATCTCTGCTAGTGGTAGGGAACTTGCCAATGTAACAACTCTGGGTCCACTTTATAGGCATTTTTTCTTAGATTTCAAACTGATGTACATAGTCATTGGATATTTCTGAGTCTTTTATGTGGACAGGGACCAACTTTGTGTCCCTTGTGGTACTTTAAAATGGTGCTTTGCAGAAGACAAGATGCTCAGAAAATAGCAACTGTCCAAGTACATGTATATCTGGTCACTTTTCCCTAATGTCCTGCTGTTGAATACAAGCAGGCTTTGCACAGTCACCATGAAACACAAGTGTATTATTCCTCAGAGAGCGGGCTTTAATCACTGCAGCGTTTGACCATGTAGATTGCATCGCTGTGTATGTTTTCAAATGTCATTTTTCTTATTGATTTCTTCAACAAATATACTGACAGTGGTGGTGGTGCAGATCTCCCCAAAGCACTGTCAGTAGTAAGGGCTAGCATGTTAGGTACCATAATCACAGCGCAATGTGTACGTTGGCGGGAACACAGAGAGAGGAGGTGACAAGACTGGCTGATGACGGAGGTCAGGAACAACTCCACAGAGAAGTGTTATGTAAATCAGTTCTGGAAGGGTAAGAAGAGGCATTTCTAGCAGAGATAACAGCATGTGTCTACTCAGAGATAGCAAACAGTAACGTGTAACAAATGGTCCTCTGCCACTTCCTATCTGACAAGCCTGATGACCTTGACAGCTGCTTTCACTTCTTTGAGCCTTAGTTTCCTTATCTTTAACATAATATTTATCTCATATTAGAGAATTAGCTCAGGATACACAACAAGCACTGGACCCAATGCCTAGTACTCAGTGCTCAATATATGCAGGCAGTGGATAAAGATTCCAACACCAGGCTTGGCAAGTGGTGAACATCCTGAAGTGTAATTATTATCCTTGTCGTTTCATCCTTTGTTCGTTTTCTCTGGTCTACATAGACTTAACTTTATCACTAAGATAAAATAGGACCCTGTAAGATTATTCTAATTCCTAATCCAAGTTTGGGGCATTGAGCAAGCGATGCTTTGCAATAATAGGGTGCTGAGAGGCAGCAAGAACTGGAGTTGTTCAGTGACTCTGGAAAATTAAACTGTGATCCAACTTCCTCTTCACCTAAAAATCACCTTATTCTGCTTTACCGTGTGATCGAACGTGTTCCCAGCGTCCAGGGATCAGGCAGAAACCTTTGGAGGCCGTTACTCTGCCTGCCACCCCCCTGTTTGCTGACCATCTAGTACGTTTCATTCGCCTCCAACGAGTCTCCTGGGCCCTGCTGTGTCCTCCTGGCCGCCTTTCCAGGCTGTGGACCCGGAGGCCGGCCGACCACGGCCTCAGCTCCTTGGCGGCGGGTTTTCTGTGCCTGCAGCCGCTGTGGACGAGCCCACAGGGCACCGTTCCCATCGAAGCGGGGCCGCTAATGCCTTTTGGCAATGGAGATATCTGTGCGGGTGGAAGGGCTAGGAGGGTTATGCTGAGATGTCGCTTTATTTTTTTTTAACACGGCCATTTCTCTAAAAATTTCCTTTCTCATTTTTTTTTTTTTGTGTGTGTGTGTGTGTGTGCTTTGAGTTTCTCACAGAGGCACGGCCTCAAAGTGTGAAACCAGTGTCATCGTGGCTGGAAATCTTGCCCAAATTATCTTCTAAGATGCATCCTTGTCAGTCCCCTTGCTCAGCTGGGAAGGAGAGCGACGTTGGGTTGTTTTCGGGATTTTCGCTGGGCAGACTGGTTATTAATGCGCCCAGCGCCGCTATTGTTCATGTCTTGGAAACAAGCAGATTCTCAAACTCATTGCTTCTCCTTTGAAATGTTGTCTCAGACAAGCAGACGTTTATGGACAATATACAGTTCAGACATTTTTCCAGATACTCTTAAGATCTACTCATACATTATGAAAGACCACAGAGAGATGGAGGCCAGAAACACATGCATTGGCATTCGCCTCTCCTAGATCGCTGATTTCACTGAATTCTATACTCTTACGTCAAAGTTGGCTTATATTTTAGGGGGGAAAATCTGTTATTCATTGTGGAGAAGTTTCTCTTGATCCCAGTATCCCCAATTTTCATTGTGTTGAGCTTTGACTCTATTTTATGGGGCTGAGGGGTTCTCTCCTCATAAAACATACATTTCAGTTGGTGAGATAGACCTCAAATAGCCAAGGAAGTAAATGAGGTAATAGCACTCAGAAATGTTCTGGGGAAAATAAAACTGGATTATATGACTGTAAGAGAGAGGGGGAGGGAGAAAGAGAGAGAGAAAGAGAGAGAGAGAGAGAGAGAGAGAGAGAGAGAGAGAGATCTTTAAAATGATTGTCATTCATTATTTCTTTTAACACACACATATACTTTAATTGTTGATGGTATAAAAAAGTATCAAATGTGATCAATTGTTGGGTGTTTGTTTCTCAAGCATGCTGTTTAGCCTTTATGTTATCTATCCGAATTTGTTGTTGTTTTGTCACTCATGGAGGAATTTTAAATAGCTAAGAAGTACGACATGAATAGATTGATGGACAGTTGGTCTGGTTTGTGTATGAAGAAACCCAAAGTCACAGCGTGTGCACGGTATAAGGTTCCAAGTCCCTGGAGGTCAGGGCTGCATTGGCTTAATTTTCTCCCTTCTCCGCATCCCATCCTGTGTGAGGTGAGATGGTAATGCTGCTTTTTAGGGTCATGGTGAGGAGATTTCCAAACAGATCCGAAACATCTAGGGAACAGTGAGTACCCTCTACTGAGCAGGGCTCAGAGAACACAACTGCTTGATGTCATATCTTATGATTGATACTGAAATGCAAGCACTAACCTGGTGAATGCCTCAGCGTTTTGTAATTTTTATCAGGCTCAGTACTTCTTGGATTATGAACTTCCTTATACATCTCTCTCAAACCCCCTCCTGACAAAACAGCTAAATAATTAGTCATTCTCTTCTAGTTGAATGTAGAGCGATGATCTCCATTTAACATTCCTGCCCACCACTGTTCTTTTGTCTCATGTCTTCTAATTAAAAGCATTGTGCCCTGGGCTGCGGTCTTGTCTGGTACATAGGAACTAACACTTCTCCATGGCACCTCTGCAGAGAAGTCATGAGGCCACAGGTGTAATTATTTCTGTTTTGGATTACAAAGACTGCTCTATCTAGGTCACACAACAATGCCGGCATTTCCCAGTATTGAAACGCAACTTTGTTCTGTTCTCTTTGTTCTCTCTTTTTAAAAATAGCTAATTTTAACCCATAGTTCTTACAAGGGAATGAGTTCCTACCTAAAGAAAAATCGCAAATTTAGCTAAGATAGAGAATAGAAAATTCTGCAAGACTGAAGTGGCAGATGTCAAATTTGCATCTTCTTTAATGTGTATGGATTTTCCTACAGGCATTTTTGGGTACTTTATAAATAAACTGTTAAGATGTTAGTGTTGGGAGAAGGAGGAGGGGCAAGAGAGGAGCACCCTTAAGTAACCATGAAATCCCAGGCTTCTTGGGGAGTTAATTCTAATTCCACATTTCTGTGCCATATTAGTTTTTGCCAATTTCTTGCTGCTTTTAAAAAATCAACTTGTTGAATGTGTTTAGTTCACAAGAGACCTTTAAGAAAGGATCTTATAGAAGTATTTTTAAAAAAATATATATATTTATTGATTTTAGAGAGGAAGGGAGAGGGAGAGAGAGATAGAAACATCAGTGATGAGAGAGAATCATTGATCGGCTGCCTCCTGCACGCCCCACACTGAGGATGGAGAGCCCGAAACCTGGGCTTGTGCCCTGACTGGGAATCGAACCGTGACTTCCTGGTTCATAGGTCAATGCTCAACCACTGAGCCACGCCAGCCAGGCTAGGAGTATTTGTTTTTTGTTTCATAGTTTGAAAGCTAAAGGAGGAAATACTGGAATGCCCTTGACTCTTCCCCCAGGTTAGGAAGTCAGTTACTGTGAAGAATTACTGGAATGTGTATGGATGGGGGGGTGGGGCAGCAGCCTCGTATATGGTGTTTCTCAGGCGAGTAGGTCAGTCGGAGCAGCTACAGAAATAGGAACTTGACTTCCTTTGCCTTGTTTCCTTTTGAAATTTATTTTTTATTCAAGAAATATGGACTGCACTTGGGTTACTAGTATATGTCAGGTCCTCTGCTAGGTGCTGAGTGTGGGTCTCCGCCCATTCAGAAGACGTGGCCATCTCCCGCTTCCTGTTTCCTGTCTTGGGAAGGCTGTGGGATGGGAGAGACACGTTGGAGGCCGTGGGGGAAAGTTCAGATCAGTGCACGTCTTTAAAATCCCGAAATCCCAATTTAGACGTCAGCCCTCTGCTAAGCGGGCAGACCACGCCCTGTCCGTGGTCCTCACTGGGATCCTAGGAGGAGAGCTAAGCAGAGGAGGCGCCTGCCTGGCCTGCCTCACTCCCTGTGGCTCCCGGCAGGAGCCTCCTGCTGGAGCTCATTCCACATGCCTGCACTGGGATGGTGCCCGTGGGTTGGCCCTTGCAGGAGACGGGCTGTTTAAATGTTGCATGTGATGGCCGGTGGATAATCAGGGCCCGTGGCTTTACAAGGGCAAGAGGACACAGGGAACGTGCAAGGGGCAGTTTAAGGATCCTAGAGTCTGTCTTAGTTCATTTAACACACACTTTATTTAGCACTTCCAGGCCCCATTCTAAGCTCATTTCACCCTCGTAGCAGCCCTGTGAGGTACATTATTATTCTTCATACCTGTTTGACAGAGAAGGAAACGGACTTGCTCAGGATTGTACAATCAGTGGACCTGGATTCAAAGTCAGGCGTTCGGACCCCAGCATCTGGCCTGCACGAGACTGGCTCAGGTCTGGAACTGGGTGTGAGACCGCAGGTGCCTGTGCCCCGCGGGGTGTATGGATCTGAAGCTCAAGGCAGAAGCCTGGACGGGGGGCTGATCAGAATGCAGAGAGGCGGTGGTTGAGGCCATGAGAGTAGATAGGACCCCCTCAGGGAGCGGGACTAGAACGAGGAAGGGGTGGTCTCAGGCAGAGGGCCTGGGGCTGGCGACACTCAGTGGCTGATGAACCAAAGCCACCAGCAAAGTTGAGTGAAGGTGGAGAGATCCGGGGAAGGGAGCCTTAGAAGCCAAGGAAGACAGCGCTTGTCGTGAGTTGACCTTCCCAGGTGCGAGGGGTGAGGGAAGGCCGACGGGAGAGGGCTGCTGCCGGGGTGGTTAGGGCTGCTGCCAGGGTGGTTAGGGCCGCTGTCGGGGTGGTTAGGGCTGCTTTCGGGGTGGTGAGGAGCTGTTGCTGCCTTTGCCAGAGGTGAGTTTACGGAGAAGACAGGACAAGTGGGCACACAGGTGACAGGAGCACAAGTACATGCTCAGACCTTTTACTTAAACACACTTCTTACTCGTTTTGGAAACGATTCAATAGATGTCAAGGCTGCCTTTTTTCTTTTTTCTATAAGCTTATTCTTTTGACCACCACCCAGCTTAGTTTAGCAGATTTTTACCTGGCAGGCACTTCTTCATTAATCAGGGGATATCAAAAATTGATGAGCCCCAGGAAAACAATCATTTGAATTTCCCCAGGTGATGCAGGGCCGTCAGAATTAGCCACCAATCCCGAAGCAGCATGACCTTCTGGAAGATGTATCTTGCCATCGTGAGCCGGGAATCTCAATTCAGAGCAGCTGGGTTCTACGATGGCTGGGGCACTCGTCATCGAACTGCCCGCTCAACTGAGCGATTTCACTGCTTCCCTTCAGTGCGATCTTTGACTTTTTTGAGAGAGAAGGAGAGAGAAAAAGAGACAGACAGACAGACAGACATGTGAGACAGAAACATCAATCTGCATGCACCCCAACTGAGGATTGAGCCTGCAACCTGGGTATGTGCCCTGACCTGGAATTGAACCAGCTACCTGTTGGTGCACTAGACGATGCTCAACCAATTAAGCCACCCCGGCCAGGGCTCCCCTACCCCTGCTTTGTAGGCGAGGAGATGCCCTTCTGATGCAGGACTGAAGTAAATCCTAAAGTCAAGTAGTGTAAGTTGTTCAACTTTGTCCTTTTCACAAGTGTTTTGACGACTCTAAGGCCTTTGTACATCTGTGTAAACGTTAGCGTCCCCTTGTCCGTCTCTGCAAGGACTTTCACTTCTGGCGTCTTCATTCCGTGTATTGATCTGCATTTCCATCCGGTGTCCTCTCCCCTTCTCCTGAAGAATTTTTTAAACACTTCTTGTAGCACAGGTCTGGGATGGAAAGGAAGTCATAAGAAAAAACTAAGACAGCGTCCTTCATAAATACGCTGTAAACAGACTTCAACAAAATGTTAGCAAATCAAATCCATCAATGTATAAAAAAGATAATATATTATGAACTGAGTAGGTTTTACTCAGGAATGCAAAGGTGGTGTCAAACAATGTAATGTTTTCCACCAAAATTAATAGACTGAAAAAGAAGAAGCCGGTGACATTCAGCACACTGACAGTTTTTGTCCACTTCTTTTCTTCCCGTTAGATGATGGGGAAATTGTAGAAAGGGCTGGTTTTTTGTGTGTTTTTTTTTAAAGTAATTGCCTCAACGTTCGAAGTTCCTTTCAGTGATCAGATGCAGTAGGTTTCCTCCCACCCTCCCTGCCTCCCCGTCACTGCCCTGTGGCTGCTGAGGGGAGTGATGCTGGCGGGCCGGCCGGGCCGCGGGGTGCTGACGGGGGCTCCTCACTGTGCCGCAGGGGACTGCCTCGCGGGCCTCTGTCCACGGGCCCGGGAACCAGGACCTGGGATCTTGCCAGAAGTCACTCGCATGCTGTCGGCATTTTTCAAAGCTGTTCTTCTCTGACTAACCACAGTTTCCTTAAAGATCAGAAATATCTACAAGAAATCTAATGAGACCCTCGATGTTGTGATAAAGAACCAACTAGAAATTAAGCATACACTGACTGAAATAAAGAATATTATACAGACACCCAACAGCAGACCAGAGGAGCGCAAGAATCAAGTCAAAGATTTGAAATGCGAAGATGCAAAAAACACCCAACCGGAAAAGCAAAATGAAAAAAGAATCCGAAAATACGAAGATAGTGTAAGGAGCCTCTGGGACAGCTTCAAGCCTACCAACATCAGAATTATAGGGGTGCCAGAAGATGAGAGACAGCAAGATATTGAAAACCTATTTGAAGAAATAATGACAGAAAACTTCCCCCACCTGGTGAAAGAAATAGACTTACAGGTCCAGGAAGCACAGAGAACCCCAAACAAAAGGAATCCAAAGAGGACCACACCAAGACACATCATAATTAAAATGCCAAGAGCAAAAGACAAAGAGAGAATCTTAAAAGCAGCAAGAGAAAGAAACTCAGTTAGCTACAAGGGAATACCCATATGACTGTCAGCTGATTTCTCAACAGAAACTTTGCAGGCCAGAAGGGAATGGCAAGAAATATTCAAAGTGCTGAATACCAAGAACCTACAACCAAGATTACTTTATCCAGCAAAGCTATCATTCAGAATTGAAGGTCAGATAAAGAGCTTCACAGATAAGGAAAAGCTAAAGGAGTTCATCACCACCAAACCAGTATTATATGAAATGCTGAAAGGTATCCTTTAAGAAGAGGAAGAAGAAGAAAAAGGTAAAGATACAAATTATGAACAACAAACATGCACCTATCAACAAGTGAATCTAAGAATCAAGTGAATAAATAATCTGATGTACAGAATGAACTGGTGATTATAATAGAATCAGGGACACAGAAAGGGAATGGACTGACTATTCTTGGGGGGGAAAGGGGTGTGGGAGATGCGGGAAGAGACTGGACAAAAATCGTGCACCTATGGATGAACACAGTGGGTGGGGAGTGAGGGCGGAGGGTGGGGCGGGAACTGGGAGGAGGGGAGTTATGGGGGGGAAAAAAGAGGAACAAATGTAATAATCTGAACAATAAAGAATTTTAAAAAAAAAGAAATATTGGGGTCACTCAAGTTGTTCCAGAAATGTCTCTCTGGATTGAAGTGGCTAAAATTATACCTGGCGTGGAAAGTGAGGAGTAACAAATTCCAATACCTTATTTTATAAACATAACAGTCTTCTTATTTTCTCCTAACACATTAGTCTTAACCTTATATATGTGTTTGGATTCGTGGCAAAAGAGTCCTCAGGCGTTTGGCCATGACCCTGGCCTCCAGGTACTTCACCTACACCCTTTGGTTCTCAGGACCAAACGTGTCTTTGAGGAGAGGAGTCCTGCCTGGCCAGAGCCCCGCTACGGAGCCAGGCGGCTCCAGCTCCTCAGCCCCTGATTGGGAGTTTGATCCAAATATGTCACTTGCCATCTTCACATTTCACCTATGAAATGGAGAGAGCACCTCCCCAGGGGCCCCACCTCTCAAGATGGCATTGCAAGTGGGGCGACCAGGTCTGCTCCCAGCTCAGCTGGCCCCGGGGAGCAGGGAGCTGGGAGCACAGGTCTTGCCCTGAGTGGCCCTGGGCACGTCCTGAACTGCGCGCCCCGGAAGTTGTTAAGCTCTGTTCCTGCACCAGGTCCTGCACGGGTTTGTGGAAAATGATCAATGTCCGTGAGTCTTCAGTCTGTGGGAAGCTCGTGTAGTGAGTGACATCGGAGCCACTGGAACTGCTCAGCCGAATCACGTTTACTATCCTGAAAATAACTCCATCTGAACGGTTTCTTCAGCAGCCTGTTTAATAAAAGCTGTTTACTACAACTTCCTACATGAAGTACTTTGGAAATTTATTTCAACATTGCCTTTGAATACTGAAGAGCAGTAGTTACTTTCGATAAAGACTAAATAATTTTAATTGATGCACTAAGTATCCTAGTCCATCAGGTACCTCTCAGACTTTCTTAAGAGGAAGTTTCAGATTCCAGTGACATTTGAAGATTTTATGTGACAGCTTAGTTTTAACAGGACTGCTCATAACTTTTTGTTTCCTATTTCAAACCCAATCATTTTAGATTGTACATTTATGTCGATGATCCTTTTTTAATACATAGCCTTATCCTTAGCAAATATTGTGATAATAAGAGAAAAAAAGAGAGAGAGCAAGGAAAACCATGAATAGTAACTACAAGCTTCGTATGTTAGCAGCATCCAGCACTTATTATAGAAACGAGCTCTCACATAATGAGGCCCGTATTGAAATACAACAGAGTTTATTATTTTTTTCCAGACTCTCCTTTTGATGGTATATTTAGTTAGCAGTTTCACAGACAGTTGTCCCATATTCATTACAAATAAATTACATAGTTTTTCCATTGCATGAAAATTTCATCACAGCCTTTTGCTATCATCTTTGTTTAAAAAGAAGATGAATATTAAGTATATTCTGCAGTGATGGCAGACAGTGAATTCCCTGTGCTGACTGCAAAATCTCATTTGTATGATGTGTAGAGAGAGGGGGAGGGAGAGGCTGTGGCAGGGGACCAGGGAGAAGGCACATGGCGGGCGAGGTATTTGTGGTTTATCCCTGACCCCTCCTTCAGCATGAGTGCGTCTGATGGGGAAGGTTATGGCTATTGGACTTGACCGTGGGAATCCATGGTACCGAGCTTTGGCTAAGGTTACAGAAAAGTCTCGTTTTCAATGCTGAACCTGGTGACTTATTTGCAAACATTAATAAAGACTAGTTTTACCCTTAAAGGTTGTTCAGATGTCTATAAAAGGAACGGAATAGCAGAGGCTGGTTAACAGTTGTACTATTTTTCTTTTTAAAATTTATGTCTGCTGTTTGTTTTTGAGATTTTAAAAATTTTAAGCATATGAATCTTTAAGTTATAAAAGATTAATTCCCTGCAATGCACATGACTTATTTGGCTCCATATATTCAAACCTAATAGACAGATATCTGCTTCATTTTACTTTTGCCTTTTATTATTAAAAAATGATTTCCCCCTAGTCTGTCTTTCTAAGTTGTCAGGCTTTTGTGATTAAAAATAAAAATAATAATAATACAGCTTTAGTCTGTGAACTTAGATTTTTTCCTATTCTGAATTTCTGCCCCATGGAGTATGAAGTCAGAACTTTAATTTTTGGGGTCCTTCCTGTACATATATCACAGTTTGTGTTTGAGACCTGTGTAACCCATAGAGAAATGGCATGAGCCTCCCACACATGGGAGCTGTTCCAGCCTGTCTGCGGGTTATCACTTGAAGATGGAACTTACCATGGTGTCATTTTAGCAAACACTTCAATTGTGCCTGTGTTGCTGGTGAAAATGGGTTCTTGCCATGTTGTGAGAAAGGAATTTCAAAGGGCCTGGGCATGGGAGGAGTTTAAGCCGAGTGGCAAGACTTACTGCTACTCTGGGTGGAGGAAAACAACCCGCCCTTGGGAGCAAGCAGGCTGTCACTCAAACTGTCCAACCTGCCTCCTGGGTTTTCCCAGGCTGGTGCTGGGCCCTTCCCCCAACCCATCCCTTTCTTGGACTTTCAGGGGTCCGTGCCCTTATCCAGTCTGATTCTTTTCCCAGACTGGGCTCCACCCCTTTATGGTTGCCATTTTGGCTCCTATTGCACATACCCCAACATTTTTTTAAATACATTGTTATTGATTTCAGAGAGGAAGGGAGAGGGTGAGAGATAGAAACATCAATGATGAGAGAGAATCAGTGATGGGCTGCCTCCTGCATGCCCCCTACTGGGGGTCAATCCCACAAACCAGGCATGTGTCCTGACCCAGAACTGAACCCGTGACCCTCCTGGTTCATAGGTTGACACTCAACCACTGAGCCACACAGACCGGGCCATGCTCCGGAGCTTTGTTGCTGTCCTCCCCTCCCCCTGCCCCTCTAAACACTGTTACTAGGAGGAGGCATTCTATTTTAGCCTTTTCAGCTTGTGGCACTTTATCTGTGAAATTCAGTGAACGAAATATATTTAGATATTTACACAGAGCAAAACAAATGATTCCGACATACTTTATAAACTATAAACACCACCAGTATCATTTCAATGTGAGGGCAGCCAGCAGAAGTTGCCTCCTTTTCTCTGTGTATCTGTGTAGACCCACAAGTGAGTTCAGAAAGCTCAGAGCCCAGCACAGACTGGCCACCCACAGGGTCATCGTTTGCTGCCCCCAGCTCTGTTCCTACCGCCCATCAATCCTAGTTGTGAGCTGTGGCGGGAGTCCAAGTGGATTTTATACAAGAGACCAGCCATTGTCCACCCTTTTCATCGTTTGGCACACATGAACTAATCATTAAAATTCTGTGGCACACCCAAAAATACATTTTTGGCTGATCTGACACGCAGAAGAAAGGTATAATTTTGATCCATTCACACCGGACAGCTATTGTTGTGTTGGCTGTTGTCATTTTTTCATGTAGCAATCGAAGGGAAAAGAGGTCAGTGCCCCTGCCTAAATAGCCAGGTGTTGCGTGTTTTAAAAACTCCTGCAGCGCACGGGTTGAACATCGCTGCACTGGACCGATACATGGAGTGGCTGATCTGTGGTGAACCAGTGGCTGGAGACTGCTAATGAAGCTGTGCTCATTACACAGTGTCTTCCAGTGGGAGAGAGCACTGAGGGACGGGAAACCCAAACCAGCTTACACAGCAAGAGAAAAGCACGTTATGCTAGAAAAGTGCGCCTCCTTTCGTTACATCTTTCATGAGGCTCTAGCGAGCTCATCAGCATCTCTGATGTAGACGGACAAAACCTAAGAGAAAATAAAAAACATATTTTATATCCCAGACATCAGAGCACAGGCCTACATAACCGCTTAATCCTTTCTTTTTCTTTCAGCAGAAAGACTAAGAGCCCTGCTACCAAGAACCTTGACTGAAGGGTTGAAGGGCAGTGTGGGAATAAATATTGAAATATATTTAAAAAGGTGCTGCTTTCTGTGAGAAAAATTGATCCTGTTTCTTTTATTTACTTGAATGCATGCTTGTTGTAAACACCTGAAAATTAAATTGAAATGCACCTAATCCGTGCTTTTGTGACCTACTTGATTCAGTGTCTTCAAGTACATTTGTGTTGGAATTTAGAGCTATTTATATGTAAATGCAAAGTCTTCAGTAATTGGCCCAGAGAGAGCCCCGAGAAGCCCAGTAAACTAATCTCAGTCGTGAGCTTTCCCCTCTGTTATACATTCATAATGGCACCTGAGGGCCAGCAGCGTGATCCGATGTCAACATCGCTCTCCTGGCCAGTGAGGGGATGGGGGGCGGGGGGTGAGGAGCTCTGTTTTCAGCGGTAAATGGTGAGATTTTTCTGTGACACGCCATCTGAGACAGAGCCACCAGGTGTTGTAGGAGCAGAAAGATATTAACTTCTAGCTAGCTTGGGATAAGCATTCAGATCATTTGTGCTGGGTAGA
>NW_005874659.1:0-14752 GCF_000147115.1 Myotis lucifugus
CATGGCTCCTCTGCTGGTGTGGGTGTCGGGAGGAATGCATCCTTTGTCATGTGAAAGTTGAGCGATGCCACACTTAGGCAAAATGAGTGTTTTCCTACACGTCTGAAGCTGAATTCCTGACCCAGCGCGGTGGCACAGGCTCTGAGAACTGGTTATGTCAAACACGCAAAAGCGGGAATAAAGCTGCCGCCGCCAGGGTCCTCGCCGCTTCGTGAACTGTGGGTGGGCGCGGGCCACGGCCTGGAAGCACAGAGTCTCAGGGGGTCACACGGGGTCCCAGGGGGTCACACGGGGTCACAGGGGGTCACACGGGGTCACAGGGGTCACACGGGGTCACAGGGGTCACAGGGGTCGCACAGAGTGGCTGTCTCAGTATGGCATTGTGGCCGATGTCCTGAGGGCAGAATGCGTGCAAACTTGGACTAAAGTTCTTGATCCTGACTCTTCTTCGCAGTGAATGAGGGAGGCCGCCGTGCCTGGGATGCAAGCGGCCATGGGGTCTCAGCAGAAACGTAGGAGTTCGTTAGCGTCTTTACTGACCCCAGGCAACTTGCAAGGATCACTATTATTATTTTTTAGATATTTTTATTGATTTCAGAGGGAGAGAGATAGAAAAATCAATGATGAGAGAGAATCATTGATCGGCTGCCTCCTGCACGCCCTACACTGGGGATCGAGCCCACAACCCAGGCCTGTGCCCTGACCAGGAGTCGAACTGTGACCTCCTGGTTCATAGGTCGACGCTCAGCCACTGAGCCACGCCGGCCGGGCACAGCTTGCAATTATACGTCATGAACAGGCTCACGAAGTATGAGGTGCTGAACTTCAGGTCTGTTGCAAAGCCGAGCTCCTGTCACTCAAGTAGATGTCATCGGTCCACTGAGGTCCAATGTGACAAACTACCCCCCCCCGCCCCCACCCGTGGCCCCATCCTTAGTCCTGGGCCGGGCAGTGTGCGGTGTGACTCATGCTGCTGTGAGCGCAGTGGCCTGAGTTCTGGGCGCTGGGAGTGTTCTATGCACGTTAATCATTCCATCCTCCTTAAACCTGAGGCCGTTAACAGAGCTAAAAGGTGGGGGCAGGGGCCTCGCCAAGCCCCGCCTGTTTCCCACCGAGGCTATCACTTAAACAAGAGTGCGAGGCTTGCCGACACGTGAGCCCCAAAGCTTGCCTCTCTCAATGGTTTCTGAGCCCGTGGAGACATTCACGCCTGGCTGTTTTACTTAAACATTCCATTTCCTAATAGGCGGGTAGATTCTAATTGTGAGCTAAGTCATACACCTCGTACTGAACACCGAATACTCGTTATTCAGACGCTGCTCTGCTCCAGGACGCTCGGAAGCACGAATCGATGGTTTTCCTCAGCAAGCGGTTAGGAAAGGCGGACATGCATCAAACATTCCACTTGGCCGAGACACGAACACATCATAACGGGCGCTTCTGAAATAAGCACCTGGCAGACCTAAGCGCGGCCCCTGCACATCGCCAATTAGCCGCATCGCGACGGCTGGAGGCCGCTTTCCGGACAATCACGTGCAAACCCCGCGGGCGCCGGGCGCGGACTTTTAACCCAGTTATCGCTCGTCTATTTGAACAGCCCCAAGTCCACGTCAGTTCCTCAGTGAGGCGGCTCTTTCCCTCCCCAATTCCCTGCCAACACTGGGTATCTCTCCCTTCCCCCGCCCCCACGTCAGAGCCTCTGCATTTTCACAGCCACAAACCCAGAACGTGTGCTATTTTGTACGGAGGTTATTGCTGTGTTTTGGGGGAAACAGACCAGAGTCCGTCCTCCCTGCCTGTGCTTTGGGGGCCAGACGTCCAGGCGCTAGATTTGCACGAGTCCCTCGCCTCTGGGTCCCGCGCACGTGACCTTCTGCTCCTGGGAAGGTAAAACTGAAGCCCAGAGTGAGCCTGAGCAGCGCCTTCACACCCGTCGTCCCCCCCCCCCCCCCCCAAGAGGCGGGAAGCGGCGCCGTCGGTGAGTGGCGACCTGAGAGTCGGACTCGCTCCCTCGAACTTCAGTTCCTCCATTTTCCCGGCGACTTTGTCAGTCTGGGCTTCCCTGAATGCGATCATTTCCATTTTAAATACGTGCACACAGGGATTTTCTGTCCCTGAATGACATGGTACTTCACACCCAAAGTGAGGTGGCCCGGCCACTTTCGGGGCGCACTGCAGAGACGACGGAACAGAAAGGACGCGTTCTGAACGTCGCGTGTGCAGGGACCCAGGAGCCTCTGAAACCTCCCTCCCCCGCCCCCCCCCCCCCCAGGTTTCCGACGCTGAACTGCGCACCTGCTTGCGCTTTTCAAGGGAAAGGGAGGATCGGTCTCCAAACACCGTCCGTGCTTCCACATTGTGGACTCATCCGCTAAAAGTCCAACCCGAGGCCCCTTCAGGGAACTTCTAGCCAAGGAACCCCAGGCAAACGTGGTCAGTGAGCTCCTGGTGCGTGGAGGCGCGTCATCGGGCCACGCCGCCAGGCCAGCCCGCCCCGCCCTGGGGTCGGGACTGATGGCTTTAGAGCTCAGCTTCGGCCACGGCAGGAGCCGCAGGAAGAAGCCGTGGGAACAGGGGGAGGGCGGGCCCACAGGACGCCCTCCTGAGGGAGCCTGACTGCATGGACCACCTGACAACCCTACGTTGCAGGTACTTCCTGTGAAATGAACACAAACCCGCCACTCCAGCCCCCAAACAACCCCTTTCGGCTTCGTTTTCACATTCAACCCACTCCTCCTGCAGAGCAGCTGTAAATGGCAGCGTCCTCTGAACGGGTGGCACCAACTCACCAGCCTTCTCGTTGCTGAGTTAAGCACCATAATCAGTGTTCCTATCTGTATGAGGGCCATCCTCTTACTTTTTTGGAAAATCCTGTGAACACGTCTGTGGCATGAGGCGTGCACCGTGGACAGCTCTCACTCGGATGAAGGCTGCGTGTCAGTTCCGGGGCGGAGGCCTGTCTGGTTTGCCAATGCAGCCGGTGTAATTGGCTCCCCGCCAGGAAGGGACACTAGACCAGCTGGACGCGGAATCACACCATCGGCCAACACGAGCTCCGGGCGGATAAAGCATGACATGCACGGACGTGGAAATGGGAAGATTTAAGCGTCAAAGCGAAGGTGGATGATGGGCGCCTTGTCAGCACTGAGGGGAGCTCAGCGGGCGTGGTGTGTGGGGACCCGGAGCAGGACAGGAGGGCCTGCCGTCAAATAGTAAAGATGCTGGCGTCCCTCTTCCCTGTGGGCTCCACAGGCTCCTGCCTACGAAATCAGTGTTAAAGAGGACCGCGTTTTAATAGTATTAAATCAGGGCTGGTATTTATTTATCTTTTGACTTTATAGTGCTTATCATTATTCAAAACTTTAAGCTTTTTTTTTTTTTGGTCAAATTTCCCTTTTATTGTCTGGCTTCTGGTTTCCCGTCTTGCTTAGAAACCTTATTTTTATGTTCATTGCCGTTACTATTTTCATTCTACCGAAGCTGTCATTTCCCCGTGCCCGTGCGGAGAGGGCTCTTTGTAGATTTAGGAATAGAAGGCCTATCGGGACAGCTTCACACCGAAACACACAGGTGATTTCCCTGGGGTTACGATTATGGGTGGTTTTATTCTCTTGGGCTCTGCTGGCTCCTTCATGGAACAACTAACATATACCCATCGTCAAAACTCACAAAAGAAATGTAATTTTCTTAAACTTGAAATGCCCGATCTCTCCAAGGACGCATAAGAAATGGGCTTCCTGGTTGCCTGGGTGGCTGGACATGGGGTAGAGGGAGAACAGGCCACAGGACACACTTTCCACTTAAGCCTTTCGATTTCCGAGCCGGAGGCTCCGTGTGCCCCCGTGGGGAGCCGCGGGTCTAGAGCATCCAGAACAGCCCTCCATTCGGTGGCCAGAATGAGAGGCGACGCTGTTAGAAAGCCAGGTGTTCATCGGCTACGTCCACGCTGAACGGCGAGACATCCCAGCTCTTTGCCCTCGTAGCTCCAACCACTGGAGCCCACGGAGAGGCACAGTCCGCTCTGGGATGCTGACCGGCGTCAGGGTCCACGTAGAGCCCTGCTATGTCCCCCCACGTCGGCGTTCACGGTCAGCATCCTGTGCTCAGAGCCCCATCCGCTCCATTGCGCCCACTTCCTTTTTCCCAAGGAGTATTTTTTTCCAGTCAATATTTTGTATTGATTTTCAGTGTACAGCATAGTGGTTAGACAGCAACATACTGTACACAGCGTTCCTTCAATATTTCCGGTACCCACCCGGCACCGTCCAGTTACTCCGATCGTATCGGCTCTATTCCCGACGCTGTACTGTACGTCCCCGTGACTGTTCCGTAGCTATCAACCCGTACTTCCCATCCCTTCACCTTCTTCACCCAGACCCCGGCCTCCCCTCTGGCAGCCATCCTGTTGCTCTCTGTATTATGTGCGTCTGGTTCTGATGTGCGTCTTTGTTTACATTCATTGTTCCCCACTCTTAAAGGTAAGCAGACAACCCAAGATTACCAGAAACCTAAACACACAACGTTGAAAAGCAAAGTTATTATCCTCAGAGACGCCGCCTTCCTGACATGCAACAAGATGGTGCCTTTTAGGGGGGAAATGTTAGAACGAGAGGGAACTTGGGGGATTTGAAAAGACACGCAGACATGAAAACAACCTTTGAGGAGCTCGTCAGGAAGTAAGCCAAGAACAAGGATGAATAATAGATGAGACACGAGAATGTTAGCAGCTCATCGCAAGACGTGGGTGCTGTGTTCTCGCAAGAAAAAACAGAAGAGAGACCATTTGAAGTAAGTTTTCTAAATGTTTTCCCCAGAAATGAAGGGCGTGACTTTCTAGACTGAACGTGTCCCCAAGTTCCCTGCACACCAGTCCCGACACCTCTCCATGAAGTTACAGACGCACAGAGATGAGAAGGCCATTGAATGCTGCCGGGGGCAGAAAAAACTCCACACACACGGGCCGGGTATTAGAATGTCTGTAGACTTCCCAGCAGCGACACTGGAAGAGGGAATCTGAAGCATTCGAGTGAAAATCATTTCTCACCCCAAATCCTCTTCCCGTTTGAAGTATCAATCAAATGTAACAGTAAAGTTAGACGTGTTTATACAGAGGTCTCTCAGAATTTACCTTCCCAGCCAGCCACTTTGCAGGGAGCTCCCAGCGAAACGGGGGCGGGCATAGTGACGGTGGAAATGGGTAGAGGAGAGAAGATGAGACGGATGAGGATGTGGGGGGACACCCAGGAGGGCTGTGGGTACCAGTCAGTCTGCACCGGAGGACAGAAGATCAGGAACAAATGTTGGGCAGTGCCATTAGGAGAGCCTGGGCTTGTTTGGTCTGCAGGGGGTTTTGTCTTCATTGTCACGTATGACTATAGTTTTGCTGGGTATAGAATTCCAAGTTGTGAATCGCTTTCCTTCAAAATCTTATGACAAAGGGCAGAGCAAGTGTCGCTTAAATGTAAATGTGATGGGCACGGCTATACCCCTATGTGCTGCCTCTCTTACCTTTCTTTCCAAACTAAAGACAGTGGCTGGCCAACCCTGCACTTTGTATTCTCAAATCACTTGTGTGATCAGCTTCATTATTTAAAAAAATTTTTTTAAATAATCTCACTAATTGTTGGGTGGATTTTGTGCCCTATGGTTGTTATTAAGTTTTAATAAAGAAAAAAATTAGAGAAACTCAGGGCTTATGACGATGCCCAAAGCAAGCTCATGAGATTCGCAATCCATCGATTGCACAAAAGAAAAAAAAAAGATGGGTGTCAAGGAAGACAGCGGAACCACTAAAGTAGTCAGAAGCTCCCCCAAAAGTAGGGTGTCGTTCGGCTGTCTACAGGCTGGCAGCGCCTGCCCCTTCTCTCCATTCACTATGGTCACTGAACCGAGGGTCTGAAGAAATGGCCTCCTGGCTTCTCCCACGGGGACGTCTCCGCGGCCTTCTCAGCGACCTAAGGTTATCTGGGATTTCTGGGCCCCTTTCCCCCTAGGACAGTGATGGCGAATCTATGACACGCGTGTCAGAGGTGACACGCGAACTCATTTTTTTGGTTGATTTTTCTTTGTTGAATGGCATTTAAATACATAAAATAAATATCAAAAATATAAGTCTTTGTTTTCCTACGGTTGCAAATATCAAAAAATTTCTATATGTGACACGGCACCAGAGTTAAGTTAGGGTTTTTCAAAATGCTGGCACGCTGAGCTCAAAAGGTTCGCCATCGCTGCCCTAGGCTGATGGAGGAGAGCAGTACCAACCTCGCCGCGTGGTGACCGTGAACAGCGTGAAGGGCAGCGCCCGCAGGCGGGTAGGGAGTGCCATCGGCACGTCTGCTCTACGGGAGGCTCCGGAGCAGGCGAGGTGGGAGAGGAAAACCCGTTCTCCATAGAGGACGCTTCCTCCGAGAGCTGGTCTCCTCTCTTCCAGGGAAGTCACACGTGCTTTCTTGGTTTATTCATTTCACTCCACAGACATCGGAGCACCTGTGTGCGGCAGCCGCTCTACCGCCGAGCACGTGGAGCAGAGCAGCGGCAGTGAGATCCTCTGGGGGCGGGAGGAGGCGTCGGCGGTTGTGCATTTATTCGGTGACTGTCTTCTCACAGATTCTCACAGATGCTCTGAGGGAGGCATCCAGGGCGTGATGAGAGCACGAGGGGGGAACAGTGCTCACCGGGGCCTCTCAGACCTGCAGGACGAGGGGGAGTGGGTGCCCGGGAGGGGGCTTTGCATGGCGACCAGAGAGCAGGGCCCAGGGCCCGCGTCAGAACGCGTGGCGGAGGGCGCCGAGAGCATGAGACTGAGGCCGGAGAGCAAGGCCAGGCAGGTCCCGTAGCATCTTCCAGTCCGTGGCCAGGAACTCAGACGGGGGCCTCCGTCCGCTCAAACCCATTCGTGGTTCTCATTGACAGGCCGGTGGTGGAAGCGCTATCGACAAGCGAAGGTGGACCCGTGTGCATCACTGCCTCCGATGTGATTGACAGTGATCCTGGCCCCTTCTGGTACCTGAGCCTTTGGTGGTGGGTGGGGCCGGAGTCTGACAAGTGCCTGCAAGTCCCCTCCCGGCCTGAGGGGCGCCCCCAGGAGGGGTTATCCACCAGAAGTTGCGTTGCTCAGACCAACGGGTCTGGTCCCTGAAGGGGTGATGGGAGTGACAGGCACGGGCCGGTTCCTGGAACTGCTGCTCTTCGCTGCTGGGCTGACTTGGAGCTTCGTCCAGGCTCCCGGAGGGCACGGGCAGCGAGCTCTCAACGGGCACCAGGTTTATCCCGAGTGAGGCGGGAGATGCCCAGGGAAAGGGAACAACACACACACGGGTGGCCCCGGCCCCCTGCCCGGCCCCGTGCGGCCCGGTCCCCTGCCTGGCACCATGTGGCCCCGGCCCCCTGCCTGGCACCGTGGGGCCTGGCCCCCTGCCCGGCATCGCTGATTAACCGCCGCCCCCTGCCTGTGAGGGCTGGAGGAGGAGATGGCTTGGGAGGCGACACTGTCATTACCGCAATGAGCGTGCTGGCCTCGGGGGAAACAGACCCACAGCAAGAGGTGCGGGGAGGAGCCTCCTCTGCTTGTGTTTTAATTATTATTAAATCCTCGGTAATTGGGCTGGGCCCTGGGACGCAATCTGCCGGCAATTAGGCCCGGCCAGGCCTTGGCGGAGACGCAGACTCGGGGGAAGTGGCGCTTCCAGACGGCCAGCGCCCAGGTGCAGGGGGACGTGAGGGCGCCTGCCGGCTGCCCCTTGCCCTCGGGGCTTCCTTCTGTGGGTGGCATCGCTCTCACCTCCTCCACGAGGCTGGCCCGGGGCCCGGTGACCGGCTGGGGCACCTCCTGGAGTGGCCATCAGCACAGTGACCTCTCCCGGGATGGCCACCTGTGCCCAAGCAGCTTGACTCGGTTTCCTGGTTGGCACCGGGCGGAGGTTCGTGGTGAGGGTTAAGGGGGCGCTGGGCCCGGGCCTGGCACATGCGAGCGTCCCGCCAGGTGAGCGCCTGCGACCGCTTCGTCGTCACTGCCAGGAAGCTCACCTGAGACACCGCGTGTAAATCACACAGAAATGTCCCCAAAACCACTGTCCATGTTTACAGAGGGGCCGCCTGTGTCACGGGCCGCAGTCCCCACCGGCTCTGGGTGTGGCTGGGAAGGTGTCTGCGGAGGTGACTCCCTCACGGTCACAACCGTCACCCCGGTAACCGGGTGGCCTGACTCGGTGCAGGGAAAGGCCCGAGAGCACAGCAGGCTCCTGGGAGAGAAGCTGCCTGTGGACAGCAGCCCGGGTTCCGGTCGGGCCGTGTGCACTGACTCCTCACGCTAATATCTAACGCCTCCTCCTGGTCCTGCTCCTGGGGGGCCCGCTGATAATGCAGCTGGACCTCTGAGGGGCGCAGGGACTTGCCTGGGGCTTCTCAGCAAGAAGTGGGGATCCAGGATTGAGCCCCGGGCCCCGGGCCCGTCTGACCCCAAGCCCTGTGCGTCCCCTTTAACTGGAATAGGCCTGGGCCCAGGGCGGGGATGAATGAGGGGCACCAGTCCTTCCCCACGGCCCCTCCTCATGCCTGGCTCCTCCCTCCTGCCCAGGTGACCCACCCTGGCAGGTCAGGGTGGGAGGGGACAGGCCGGCACTGGGGGTGCCCAGGCCCTGCGCCCCTCAGAGAATCCCTCAGGGAAAATCCCCTCCCAGCCAGTTTAATACTTTTTACAAGACACCCATTCCCTTCAAGAACCATCTCTTCCGGTGCTGTACCAAGACGTTGCCATGGTAACAGGGCACCACGGGAGGCCCCGCAAGCCGGCTGGCCTCTCTGATGGGCCTGTGGGGACCTGGTGCTTCGCCGAGCGGCCTGTGAGCCGCGCCCCTTCTCTGAGCGGGGAGCACAGACCCTCCTCCCCGCCTCACTGGCTCGCTCACCCCAAACCCAGGCCCCAGGTGTGAGGTCCTCGCAGGCATCCAAGTGCCTCCCTGCTCTCCTGCGTCCCGGTCCCTCGGCTGCAGTGCCCGACACAGTCGGCCCCCAATAACTAGTCACTGAGTGAAATTTTTGGAAACCTGGCTGGGAAGGCAGGTCACCTCGGGAAACACTGAGACACGTGGCTCTGGGCCTGACGGGGCAGGCGCACTGAGCACACCCACGGGCGTGGCCGCCTTCGTCGGTGCTCTGGCCCATCTGGGGGTCAGCACGGGTCAGCAGCAGGTCTCGGGTTCGCCCGCTCCCGCCCACCCCGGGCAGGACGTGGGAACTTACCTGGTTGATATCCGTGGGGGCTGCACACGTCCCCGGTGGTGCACGGCCAAGGGCTGGGCCACGGTGGGGGTGGGGTAGAGACAGGGCTGGCTCTCAGCGCGCCGTGCGCCGTGCGCTGAGGCTGTGGCCATAGCACAGGCGGAGTGCCTGTCCCCATGAAGGCCCCATCTGCTCCCCGCGCCTGTGCCCGCTGGGCTGCACCTCAGCCTGACGGAGACGCCACGCGGGCAAGGCGAGCGCGTTCCCATTCGGCAGGCGAGTGATGGTGGGGAGCCCCAGAGCCTCTCCGTAGCCCCCCACCACCACCACCTGCTCCCAGCCCCCCTCCACTCCGCTCCCAGCCTCTGCCTCCTTGGCCTGAGCAGAGAGAGCAGGTGATGGGTGTGTGGAGGCAGGAGAAAGGAACGCAGCACCTGGACAGGGGCTCTGGGCTGCGGGAGGGAGAGGCCAGGAAGGAGGTGGGCAGATAAGACAGCCGACCTGCCCACCGATGGGAAGAAGGGGGGACCCCTAAACAGGGGGGAGGTCATCCCCCCCACTCATTCTTGCCTCTGCAAACTGGGACTCGTTTTCTCTCTGAGCAGAAGTGGTCTCTGCCATCGGCCACCATGGCTTCCCTCTGTGGGCACCGTGACACCACACAGACACCCGGCCCCAAACCGAGGCCGGCCCGTCAGATCGCGGTCCTGCGCGCGGGCATTGCACCCGCTTGGTGAGTTACCTGCAGGAAGAGGGTGTGCGAGCTGAGCCCCCATGTGGGGGTGGCCCCCACTTATTCAGAGCCCCGGGCGCTGCAGACTGGGTTTGGGTTGTAACCTGCGGCCCCTCACCTGGGTGGCTGCACCGGGGATGGCTGGGCAGCGGCCCTGAGCTGACACGCGCTCCAGGGGACCCCGCTGGGCAGCAGAATCGTGGGTGACCCTAAATATCATTGGATGCTCAGATCTGATGCCTGTCCCTGGGATTCTGGGCCGGAAGGACTCCCGGCAGCTGTTGCCTTCGCTCCTCGGGGTCGCGGAGACGGCACGAGTGCTCGGGGCAGCTGTTAGGGACACGGATGTGCAGCCTTAGTGGGTGCGGTGATCCCACTGCGTCGTAACCCCAGAGGCGTGTTCCAGAAGGTTCCAGCTGCCTGATTAATAACTCTCGGGTCTTACACGATGCATCTGACCACTGGCTGCGTCCTCTCCACCACCGGGTGTGCGCCGTGTGTTGGGAGGAGAAGGGCGGCTCGGGCGAGACCGTTGGGTGATGTGTTTATCCCTGGAGCCATCACGTGGGGCTCTCCTTAGCCGGCCTCGGTGACCGGCCGCCGTGGCTGGGGGCAAGGTCTGTCTCCCACGTGGGGATCCGCCCGTGGCCGGGCGTGTGTGTTTCCATTCCCCCTCTCAGAACCTGAGAAATGGCCACATGGGGGCCGGGGGGACCCGGGGACCCACCGTAGGACAGGTCTGAGCTAAACTTCCCGGATCCCCCGAACTCTGCGACCCCTCCTCCGACAGCAGGGCCGTGTGACGTCTTGGGCTCCTGGAGTTGGTGCCACTCAGAGCCGGTGCCCAGCGATCCCCATGCAGTCGCCCTGGGGGAGTGGCCACAGGTCCCCTGGGGGAGGCGGGAGGGGGGGAAGGGCATGCATTTGTGGGAACCTGGCCAGGTCCTTCCTCCAGGGGACCCCGCCCCCCTTTCCTTCGGGGACCTGGGTCTGCAAACCCGCTCAGGACTGGACGGTGACCAGGAGGAGGGATGCACTAGAGGTCACTCTGCCAGTAGCCGGCCGCCAAGAGACCACGTGTGCGGGTGTGGTAACCCTGCGGTGTCTGAGGACAGAGCCGGCCACAGCCCACACTGACGAGCGTTACATGGTCTCCGCAGGCGCCCTGCTCAGGGGGGAGCTCTCGGCTCAGGGGGGCCTCTGCGGGGTGTGGAGGGAGGGGCTCCTCGGGGGGCTGCTGTGAGGCCGAGAGCCCACGTGAGGTGCGCAGCGGGGTCCCGGCCGCCCGGTCTGCACACCCCGAGCCCCAAGCGTGCCGGGCGGCGCGTGCCCAAGCCCTCGGCCACCCTCCAGGGCGGGACGACCCAGACACATTTGCAAACGTGCCATAGAGATTTTAATGAAAAAATTAGAAAACTGCGTTATTTTACAACACTACCGTAAAGGGTTCTTTTTCTGTAAAGACCTTGTAAAATATATACAGGGTTGCTTAGTGCATTCGTTACAAAAGAAAGGTGCAATCTCTTGCATAAATTACATATTGTACACGGGCGGGATGTCTACTGGGACTTGTAAACATTGGTGACAGTGTGTCGTTCTCCCGATCGCGGCTTAGTCCTGGGGTGTCCGTCCTGCTGCTTCAGGCCGCACTCTAAGGCCATGTGTGAAGGCCCCCCCCCCACGGGCGGAGAAGGCCAGAGAAGAGAGACAAAGGGACAGACAGGAGCAGGGACGGGGGCTGCTTGGAATCTGGTTCCCCGTGGTCCAGGGGAACCCCCGGTTTAGCCGTGTGGCTCCCCCCAGAGGTCCACACCCCAGGCTCCCGCCAACGCGGGAAGGTAGCTCCCTGCTAGGAACTTGGGACAACCCATCGCCTCCTCCCAGGACGTGGCCACGGAGCCCCAGCTTCGGGGAGAAATTCCTGATGTCTGCCTCCCCTTCCCCCCCCCACCCCCCGGAGCACTTGGGAGCACACAGTATGGCCATCGAGACCAGCCAGGTCCCCCAACCACACAGTCATAAAAATACCAGCAATGTGAAAATGAGAGAGAGAGAGAGAGAGAGAGCCCCAGAGCCCCAAAGATGCCCAGTCAGCGCACATACGCCCCCCCCAATGAATACGTGAGGATCCCCCTCCCGTGCCCCGCCCCCCGAGGAACCCCTGCGTATCTGCCAATCAACCTCGGTGGGAGCTGAGAACTCATTCCAGGTTCAGCTCTGTGCCTGGTCCCAGGGGACGTTGGTCTCCTGGCCGGTGTCTTAGGCACAGCACACAGTTGGCTCAAGTTCGGGTTACACACCTGAGAGGGAGGCAGCCGCCGCCTGGCCTGCTGGGGAGAGCCCGGCTGCTCCCGCCTCGTCCGTCAGTTCAGCGGTCTGCAACCTGCTCGTCATCCTTGGTGTCTCCCTGCCTGTGTCTCCTACGTGTTTCATGGCAAACCTGGTCCACACCGGGCACAGGGACGGCCCCCGGCCTCCGGTGGGGGAGTCGTTTCCCCGGTTAAACCGTGTCCCCGAACCCCCTGCGCCCTCTGCCCCGCGGGCCCTGGCCTCTCAGGCCCTGGCAGCCCCGATGGCCCCGTGCTCCCTGCGGCACACGAACGAATATGCACTCCGCCCGCTGCAGGGGGTGCTCCTCTGGGAGCCGCCGAGCTACCGGGCGACAGTGCTGTGCGGGTCCTGCTCCGCTGGGCACCCGCCGTCCGTGCTGTCCCCCTCACTGACCTCTGTGTCCTACCGACTCCCAGCGCTCAGCTCGCGGACATGCGCGGCCGGCGGTTCGGGCCTGGCACCTGCTCGCAGGGCCCTGCCTCCGGGCCTCGGGCCTCTCGGAAGCACGTGGTCCGTTGGGATTGTGGCCTCGGGAGGCCACGGACGTGGACCATCTGGTCTGGCACACGGGCCGGCAGGCGGCAGGCGCCTGAATGTCTGTGAATCACTGGCCGGAAGGCCCTGCGCAGAGGGGCCCCTGGGCACCACGCCCGCCACCGTGGCAGCCCCACCTGCCGCTCCACTGCCGGGGAAGACGCTCCCGGGTTTGCCAGGGGAGCGGTGGGCATGGCTCGCAGGAAGACACCCCCCCACCCCCGCAGGCACCTGGTCCCTGGGGACCTGCCATCCGGGCCGGGGAACCACAGAGGAGGTCAGAGGAGCTGAGCAGACGCAATTCTTTGGTGTGAGAGTCTGTACCTGAAAAATGTGATGCCCAAGAGGGAGGAGCGGCCCAGCTCGGGGACCCTGGGCCACCTCGACGCAGCCTGCAAACCCGCCACCCACCAAGTGTCAATCAAACGCCCCAGACACGACACTGGAGTCCCTTTATCTTCCCAGCCCGGGGGACCCGCCTGTGTGGCAGCAGAAGGGATGCCCAGGCCCCGGGCCTGAGAACAGGGGAGGGCAGGGCAGCCAAGGCCAGGGCTGCCGGGCCCTGAGGTCTCCCCCCGCGATGTGAGGAGCTGGAAGAGCGAGGCTGCGGTTCTGTCTTTAGGGCCAAGGCGTGTCGCCAGCTCCAGGGCCTCCCTCCTCAGCCCAGCCCGCCCTCTGGGCGCTGGAGGCCTGCAGGGAACTGCCCGGGGCCAGCAGACAGGCCAGAGCGAGATCCACGCGTGGAGTCCTGCCCGCCCTCCAGACTCCCCTGGCTGGGACCGAGGGTCACCAGGCGAGGAGGGGTGGGCGGCAGGCAGACCCCGGCCTCCCTGACTCCCTGCCAGGCTGGGTGCCCCACAAAGTCTCAGGCAGAACTCAGGCAGCGTCCCCAGCACAGGGTCCTCACCCTGTCCTTCTGGAACAAACCACGCTTCCAGATCCTTCCCACAGAGATGGGGAAACCAAGGCTCAGGGATGGACACGTCCCGGGATGAGGGATGGGAGCACGGCAGTCCTCCCTAAGCCCTCTCGTCTCTACCCCCCGGGCGGGCACCTGCCCAGGTGACACAGCACAGACTGGAGGGGGTCTCACCCCCATGGCTGGCCCCGCGCCCCGTGTAGGGGACACTCGGGATCCCCGGGGGCCTCACCCTGCGATCGCATGGAGCTCCCACGGCCACTCGTGCAGTAGATTCACTTAGAGACGGGCACACGGGCTAAGGGAGGCAAGCCCCCGCCCACCTGTCAACGGCGGCAGCGGGTCTCAGGTGTGAGGTGCCACCTGGAGCAGCGCCAGCTTTCCCGTCCCCAAGGCTGCACCACGGAGGCAGGAAGACGCTGCCCTGGCCCGTGTCCACATCACCACTGGGCAGGGGCAGGGCTGGGCGGGGGACCTGTCACTCACTGCGCACGCCCGCACCACTCAGCCTCTCCTAGCTGCAAGAGAAGCATGCAGCACACCCAGCACAGGGCCACCCTGCGGGGCGGGGGCACAAGCGTGGGGTCACCACTTGGCAGGAAGTGCCCAGCTGTGGACAGCCCGGGGCACACTCAGCTCTGCCAGGCTCGTGCCTCCGACCGGCCGATGGGGGCCGATGGGCTTGGGTCACGCGGATGTGCATGGATTTCCAGGGGTGGGCGGGGCTTTCGCTGGAGCTAAGAAGGCCCTGATGACAGCGGTGAGCGCCCCTAGGCAAGGCGCTGGGGACCTGCCTGTCCGTATTCCTTCTGTGGGTGCCGCCAGCACCTGCTGCTCCCAGCCTGGCCATCAGTCTGCTTCCCAGGCCGTTTGTCCGCGATAGAAAGGACGACAGAGCCCAAGGAGGGCCTCACTGAGTCCCTCGGGGGCCAGGGAGGCTTCGGCAAGATGGGGGAGATGCTCCCACCCACCTCCAGGCTGAAAAGCAGCAGGGGACCTTCCAGGTGGAACAGCAC
>NW_005874660.1:0-14750 GCF_000147115.1 Myotis lucifugus
GGTGCCCTGGACACAAGCTAACTTTTTATATGAAGTCACAGTCTTGAAATTCAGTCAAATGTTCGCATGCAAGCCCAGGTAACACCCTCCACCTGTGAGTCTGTCCTGTCACACGAGAGAGCACGAGACCACGTGCGTGAGAACTTCATAAACTACACAGATAAAGGGGAGGTTACGTGATCTAATGCTGCTATAAACCTGACAAATCTGGTCACATCAAGAAACATTATAATCAGCCCAGCTGGTGTGGCTCAGTGGATGAGTGTCGACCTAGGAATCAGGAGGTCACGGTTTGATTCTGGGTCAGGGCACGTGCCTGGGTTGGGGCTCGAGCCCCAGTGTGGGGCGTGCAGGAGGCAGCCGATCAATGATTCTCTCTCATCATTGATGTTTCTATCTCTCTCTCCCTCTCCCTTCCTCTCTGAAATCAATAAAAATATATTTTAAAAAACATTAGAATTGCATGCCACATGTAACTGATGTTTCTACATAAATGTATGAAGACGGTTAAATGGATTTTTGTTTTTATCGCAGCTTGAGAAAAACCTAACCTAGCGTGGTAGGTTAAGGGACAGGAAGTGGCTGTGAGAACCTGGGACTCAGCAGCCGGTCCCACCGGCCCAGTGACAGCCTGTGTTCAGGCCTACGCGGTCCTTGCCCAGAGACCATTCTCGTGGGGTTCTGGGGCCCTGCAGCCCACGCGCCGTGATCCTGCTTATAGCTCAGCCTTCCTGTGGGGAAGGATTGTGCACTTAATGCAGAGGCGGATGAACATGTAGGAACTGGAGCCGGGGGCCAGGATGCCTGAGTTCCCATCCTGGCCTCCACTAACTGTGACATCAGGCCTCTGTGCCTCAATTACCCGTCTTGAAAAATAGATGCTAAACTACTCATCTCTGTGCTATGTTGAAGTCCAAGGGAATCCATGTATGTGACGTTTAGGACAGTGTCTGGCACGTACTGAGTGTTGGCTGGTCCCAGTGCTGCTGTATACCTTTTGTTTCAACGTGACTCCAATTCCACTTTTGTTGGTGTAAAGCAGGTGTCCTCAAACTTTTTAAACAGGGGGCCAGTTCACTGTCCCTCAGACCGTTGGAGGTCCGGACTATATAGTTTAAAAAACAACTATGAACAAATTCCTATGCACACTGCACATATCTTATTTTGAAGTAAAAAAACAAAACGGGAACAAATACAATATTTGTATTTGCATGTGGCCCGCGGGCCGTAGTTTGAGGACCCCTGGTGTAAAGTGTAAGAACCATTTCTAAGCCATGGGAATTAGGAATGCGGACACTGTGTTTGAGCCCTGGATAATGTGGCTGCTTCGAGCGCGGCTCGTAATTAAATTCATGAGAAGAAGGGACAGCGCTCCATCGGGTCACCAGGCTGCCGATGTGTGTGATGTGACCAGAAGTCCGGAGAGACGCGCACTTCCTGACGTTGTGTGCCCCTTAAAAAGCTCCTTACTCATCGAGCCCCACGCTCTGGGTGGAACAGACGAGGAAAAAGACCCGTTGGAGTGGCCAGTGACACACCTCTCAGGCTGCTCACTTTCCGTTCCCACAGGAACGGCAGTGTCTCTAGCTGTGACCCTGGGGGGATGAGCTGCTTTAGGGGAACTAATGCCGCCAGGTGCCGCCAGGACCCTGCGCTACACCACGTGCAGGTGAAGGTATTCAGGTGCCGTCAGTACCGTGCGCTACACCACGTGCAGGTGAAGGTATTCAGGTGCCGCACCCCCGCCCTTTTGCCTAAAGGGTAGTTCTCCTCAGGTTTCTCTTGAATTCAGAAGTCATCGATCCATATGCAAGGATCTGCCCACCAATGAAGTCAGAGCAAGAGATCACCTAATGATGAAAGGTAGTCTTTGGATAAAAATTGTTTTCACAGGGCTTTTCTAAACCAAGAATAGACTAGTATAACTTAAAATTAAATTCTATCCTGCCCTGGCTGGTGCGCAGTTGGTTGGAGCGTTGTCTTGATACGCCAAGGTTGCGGGTTCGATCCACACTCAGGGCTCATGCAAGAGTCAACCAATGAACACATAGATAAGTGGGACAATTAATCGATGTTACTCTCCTCTCTCTCTCTCTCCAATCAATAAAAATTAAGTTACATATTTATTTTAAGTTATATATTTATTTAAATTATACATTAATTTTTAAGTCCAAGTGCCTGAGGAAGCCAGCCAGAGGCTGCGTTGAACGCCAACTGTGCCCAGATGCCCGAGGCCCTCAATGCCTGGCTTTCCGAGCAGTGATGTTTGAAACAAAGGGCCTCGGGCACAGATGAGGTTCCCCTTTGACGACAAAGGGAGTTAAGACGTATAATAGCTCCTGTCAGAGAAGCAGAAGCCAACGCTGAGCCCTCCCCAGTCCCTCCCCCCGCGCTGGGTGCACGCGCGGCCTTTAGGGGAGGGCTTCTACAGGGACCATGTCCCCTCACTGGGGGGAAGCTGGGGGTCCTTCTGATTCCTATAGCGTGTAATTGCCATAGCTTACTAATTTCTCACTAATTATGACCTTTCTTCATATTATACAGCAAGCACGATCACATTGTTATGTGTTATTTTCTAAATCTAAAACAACTCTTCAATGTAGGAAACTTGGAAAATCACTCTTTTTTTTGAATCCTCACCCAAGGATATGTTTTTACTGATGAGAGAGAGAGAGAGAGAGAGAGAGATCTGTTGCCTTCCTTATATGTCCAACCAAGGAAAGAACCCTCGATCTAGGTATGTGCCCTGACCTGGAATCGAACCTGCAACCAACGTAGCCACCCAGCCAGGGCCAGAAAATACCACTGTTAACGGAAGACATCAAATGACATACAGAGAGCAAAACGCATTGCTCGCTTCACTTTAGATAAAGGAGCTTCTGCGATACAGCAGCATCAGTCCGATGACAGCAATGAAACACGTGGAAGCACATGTTTGGCATGAACGCGTCATGGACGCTTTCTCACCTCGAGAATGGGGCACATGACTTCTGCTGTGACGTCACCATGATCCTTACAGAAGTTATAGAACGCCTCCAGGTAAGACTGGAAAAGAAGAGACCATAAAGCAACAGGGTGACCATCTGCTCCTTGTGGACGTGTCTAGATCTGCTGTTCATGGCGTATTCAGCGCTTTCATGGAGTTGAACCACTTCTCCCAGGGGAGAGAGTACATGGGGGAAGTGTTCACACTAACGCCCGTGGCACAGGCTGAAGAAGGACCTCCATGAAAGAACACAGCTGTGCTTATCTCGCCTCGAAACCACTTACCATCGCTTTTCTGCGTGGATCTCGGGTGACCTCACTTGGCTGTTCTGGCTCCTCTACCAAGAGTGCCAAGCCCTTTCACAGCTCAGTAAAGACTCCCGCTCTGGTCCTGTGCTGACCTTTCTGTTCTCAGGAGGTGCACGGGGGGCTCTGAGCACGGGGTGGAAGGCAGGCCTGGCTGCAGTCACCGCCGCCTGGGCCGGAGCCCACACTGCACTCACTAGGGAACTGCTTCGCCACATAGCCTCACCCCACGCCCCCTGGTCTCCTCCCCTCACCCCACGCCCCCTGGTCTGGTCGCCTCACCCCACGCCCCCTGGTCTGGTCGCCTCACCCCACGCCCCCTGGTTTCGTCTGAGGAGAGGAGCCACACTGTTTGCTGGGTAGAGTGGGTTAGCGCCTCTGCATTGCTTGGACAGGGCCTTCCGCTGGCTGTGTCAGGGAGCCTCCGGTAGCCCATATTCATAACCAGGACGATGCCTGCAATGCAGTGCTTCGGGGAGGACCCTGCGCTGCAGCAGGGCGTGCTGCACAGAGGGTGGCGCCCACGTTCATTCAGCTGCTCTGGGAGAATGTCCGAAGGCGCTGTGGTCGTCCAAGTGCAAGGACAGAGCTTACTCAGCGCCTGTTACACAGAGGCCGGGACGGGGGTGGCACTGTTCAGTCAGTCCGTGGCCAGATTATGCGAGTGGCACCTAGGACGCCCCGCCAGCTGGTCATCTCGGTACGCTGCCCACTGTCAGTGGATGACAATTGTGGGACAGGTTAGCCAGCATCCAGGGACTCTCAGAGAATGGAGGACAGAGGTGAGCTCTGCCTAACAAGGCACCCTGTAAATGCCGGCTGCTTCCTGTCCACCTGCCATCGCCACCTTGACGCTCCAGCCAGGCCTGGGGACCCAGAGCATGGGCTGTGACCTCCTCTCAGCCACCTCCTGCCCGGGGAGCGGACACACATGCTCCAACAGGCCTCGCCTCGCCTCGCCGTGCATGGGGGGCGGGGGGTGGGGGGAGGGGCATTGGTCTGACAAGAGCCCTGGCTAGGACGGCGTGTGCAGTAAAGACAGCAGTTACCTTGTACAGCTTATTGCGCAGAACTTCAATGTTCAGCTCATCGAGTGTGTTCTCAGACATGCAGTCTTGGAAGAACGGCGCTGGAACAGAAGTCATCACAGGTGAGTCAGTGAAAAGCAGGACTGCAAGCGGAGAGTCTCCTGAACGCACTGCCTTGCTCACGAGGAGGACATGGGGGTTTCCACCCGCAGGACCGCCACGCGGCACCCCCGGACCGCTCCTTAAGCACTCACGGCTGTGTGGGCGCAGCACGCGGCTCACTGACCCAGCGGGTGCCCAGCGTGGGCCGCGCCCACGTCCAGGCTCACGTCCGCCGTCTCCCGCCACCCAGTGGCAACACTTACCTTCCGTGCCCTTACTTTGTGCCGAGCACGGAGTTGTACTTATTTACGTCTTATTTCGCGTTCAGAGCTCTGCAGTGGGGCGGAGGGGACCGAGCTGCCCACGTGCCTGGTGGGACAGGCTGAGCCGCGTCCGTGCCAGACCCCTCCCTCCTGGGACCTGCACCGCAGCACCGGGCACTTGATGACACATGTATTTTTCTCTAAAACTTTTGTCCAAAATGGCGAGTATTTTGCCAAATGATCAGCAGAGCATCGCTCCTGTGCAGACCTCCTCACAACAACGCGTGGGCAGCGCCGGTGGCATCTCCGCGCCGTCAGGGCTGACAGACTCCTGGGCGCCCGACACCCGCGCCCTCCGGAAGCCGGTGCGGACCGGCGACTACAGGGAAGGAGAGGCGCTGATTCTAAACTGCACCTCGGAGGGGAGGGCTCCACCAGCCACAAGGCCTGTGGTGCTTGCCGGGTCGGCACAGCGGGTGGCGCTGGAGCTGAGCCGCTCCCTCCCGGCTAGGTGACCGCAGGGCGTCCTGTCTGGCTGAGGAAGGAGGGCTGGGCCGGACGGCTCCTCAGGCCCCCCCACTCCCAGCACCCTCTTCACTGGTGCTGTGCTCACGGGGACACGGTGACATGGGGGTACACTTCCCAATGGCAGTGACCACACAGGCAGCGAGCGCCGCCCCATGTTCGTACCCAAGGGCGTCTCCACCAGGACCGCGTGGAAGAGGTCGGACGGCGTGTCCGCGATGTTGACGGCCTCCATCTCCGAGAAGCGGCCCAGCGGGTGGCACCGCCCCAGCAGGTCCCGCACGGACTTCTTCTGCAGCGCGCCGCTCACCAGCAGAATCACGTTGTCGATCATGTAGCCGCACCTGGAGGAAGGCACGGCCGTCAGGGGAACACGCACCCGGCCACACGCACCCACGGGAGATGCCGGGCGGTGCTTCCCGGGGAAGGTGGGTGACCCCGAGCTGCCCCGTGGCGGAGCCAGGCCCTGAGACAGGACGGGCCCACGGGCTCCGCGCCAGCGGCCTCCTCATCTGGAGGGGCGTCTCCGCACCTGGGGGCACAGGACTCACACACACACACACACACACACACACACACACACACACACGGGAAAGCCCTGGGCAGTGGCTTTGGCTAAGGAGGGTCCCAGTCCCAGAGCAAGAAGTTCCTGTAAATGGGACTGTGGAGGAAAAGGAGCAGAAAACGACCAGCCCGCAATCTCACGTGTAAAAGATCTGCCCTGTATATGCTCCTTGCTCAGCCTCAGATTTCTACATCTCTGTGTTTTACAGTTAGTTCTAGTCAATAGAATCCTTGCTAAACTCACCTGTTGCTCATAGAAGATGAGGGCTATCGATCCAGGTGAGGCGTGAAGACCGGAACGCCCACAGACCATGAACCATTTACCTGTTGCAATGTTCGCTCAAAGTCTGACTTATGCCCATTTCATGACATTTGTCACCATCCTGTTTTGCATCTTGTAGCCCTAGAGTTACCCTTGTGTGGCCCTTGTTTTATAGGCTGTTCCCTTTGAGATTTGTGAACTCTAGGAGGCTTCGTGTTATCTTTTGGGGAATGTGTTCATTAAACTTGAAACGCTGCTGGTTAGCTAGTCGTCATCCATGATACTTGCTTTGACACATGAAAGGCCTGCCCCTGTGTCACATGGAGGCCTCAGGACGGGCTGGGCGTCCCTTAGGGGGACTGGACAGCAAGCAGCTGGCAAACTCTGTGGCCACAGCAGACCATCCCTAAGGCACCGTGACTCCCCCCGTGCCCCGCCCCCTCTCAGGACTGAGCTACAGGGTTCCCTCCACCTGAGAGGCTGGGTCTGCAACACGCAACCGCGTTCTCGGCGACAATTCGGTGCCAGGCGACCAGGACACGTGCCGTCTGCCAGGTCACACTTGTCCACGTGGGAGGTACATACAGGGACGGGGACATACATGCAGAATCAGGAGCCATCTTTCATGGGAAGGACTGGGTGTGTGTGAAATACATTTGGTCCACGTTAAGTAATTTCATTGCCAGTGAACTTCTTCTCTAAAACGTGCCCATCTACCCGTAACAGGCCCAACGGGTCCTCCTCGGGACCCGACAGGAGGGCCGAGCTCGCCTCGATGACATTGCAAACGTGTCTTTTTGCTCCAGTTCGTTCAATCCAACGCCAACTCCACAGCTCGCCCGGGACAGGCTGCCTTTGGGTCAGATTTGCTAAATAGCCTGTTGAGAGCTAGAGTCTCCCCCACAGCCCTGGCTGGCATGGCTCAGTTGGTTGGGTGTCGACTGTGCACCATAAGGTTGCAGGTTCGATTCCCAGTCAGGGCACATGGCCAGGTTGTGGGCTCCATCCCTGGTAGGGAACGTGCAGGAGGCAGCAGATCAATGATTCTTGTTCACATTGATGTTTCTCCCTCTCACTTCCTCTCTATCTTTAACAATCAATTTAAAAAAGTGTTAAAAAATAAAAAAAGAATCTCCTCAGAAATATTCTGCGCCCTCCTGAAATTTGACATTTTCTTACTTCCCTGAACTTTCCCTTTTTAAATAGAGAAAAGTGAAAATTAAAACAATCATAGAAAGCAATTCATTTTGCTCTCACACTCATTTTTTTTCTTCTAGCAAAAGAAAACACTGAAAAATTCCTCAGAAGTAACAGCATATTTAGAACAAGAGTGCTGAGCATCATTCACCCCAAATTCCTGGGAGCACCCCCCAAACTCCTGGGAGCACCCCCAAATCCTAGGTGCACCCCTCAAATCCTAGGAGCATCCCCAAATCCTAGGAGCACCCCCCAAATCATAGGAGCACTCCCCCAAATCCTGAGAGCTCCCCCCAATCCTGGGGGCTCTGAAAAAGCGAGGGAACCTTCCCCTTGCACCTCAGACTCCCTATAGTCCTGCTCTCAGCAGTGGGCGTTCAGGTGAAAGGTGCCTCCAAGCGCCGCCCTTTCCTGCACCAGCCTCTGTCCTGCTTTCTCAGGAGATGCTCGCTCCCCTCCCCCGACTGCGAGTCGCTGAGACCCTCCCCGCCCCCCAGACCACACTCACGTGCCACATTTCTCATTAAGCTTTCCAAGTGTCTCCCGCTACAAGTGACTTTTTCTCTCTGCACTTTTCATTTCTATTTATCCCAGGGCGAAATGAACCTTCGATATATATTGGTATTAACAACGGTGAACAAGAGGACAAGTTAGCTCATCCACTCAGATATTCACTACATGTCCGAGGAGGTAAGCCAGGGGTCCTCAAACTACGGCCCGCGGGCCACATGCAAATACAAATATTGTATTTGTTCCCGTTTTGTTTTTTTAATTCAAAATAAGATATGTGCAGTGTGCATAGGAATTTGTTCATAGTTTTTTTTTTTTAAACTATAGTCCGGCCCTCCAACGGTCTGAGGGACAGTGAACTGGCCCCCTGTTTAAAAAGTTTGAGGACCCCTGAGGTAAGCACTAATCCCATTGCTTTTGGGCAAGTCCCTTTACACGTTCATCTCAAATAGAGTCGTGTAGAGAGAACGCCTACCATCTGTACTAGTTCCAATATCCGTGAAGATGGGTCTTTGTTCAGTACCTATCTGTGGCCTCCAAGGGGCCTGAACACGAACGCGATGATGCTTTTCAATCGGTTACACACCTTCTCTCTGTGGGGACAGTCAGTGAACTCTGATGCCCGCTGGGCAAGCAGAAGTGAAGGAGCTGACTGCTCCCTGGCACCTGCCCCCGACCCCTTTCTGGGGTCATTGCTGCCTCGTCCTTGCCTTTTCTACCCTTTTCCATCGAGGAGATGGCTCCAAGGTGGCCCTTTCCTGGCCACATTTGTGAACATGAGGTGACTCATAGAGAACACCAGCAAGCGATTCTTCGTGCCAGTCAGAGGGGTGAGGGCGGAGTGCTGACCGTCACCTGCTCTGCACCCCGTTGGGAACAGAGGGGGCAGCTCTCACCTGCCTCACTCAAGACACCAGCGTGACAGGTTTGAGAGAATCGCATTCCTTATGCCCAGGAAAGAACAAGCAGCCGAGAGGACAGGAGAGAAACAAGAACGGAGACATGTGCAGTATCTATCAAAATCAAAAATCGCATATCCGTTGACAGAGCAATTTCACTGCTGGGAATCCATCCCAAAGAAGTTCTGGCTCGAGAAAGCCTGATATATGTACAATGAAGTCTGTGGCAGCATTAAATGAAATAGCAAAGAAATGAAACCACCTAGCTGGGCAAAGGCAGAACAGTTAAATAAGTGATGGCACACCCCACACAAGGCAATACAATATATGCCTTGAATAAGATAGCTCTGTATAATCTATGTAGAAAATTCTTCATAGAGTACATGAAAAAGACAAATTGAATTATGTGATACATATAATATGATCTCCTTGTTCTAAAACAAACAATGAAACCTACTATCTCTATAATAAAAGCCTAAGCGACTATTATGGCAGAAAGACAAGAATGACCAGTTGCAAAAAAAAAAAAAAAAAAAAAAAAAAAAAAAGAAATCAATAAAATATATTAAAAAAAAAAAAAAGCCCACTGTGGCTGCCTGAGCTCCAGGACACTTGGCCCAGGGACCTGCCCCTAGGGATTGGTCTGGCCCCATTCTGAGGGATCGTCTGACGCTGCCAGGGCACCTGTGGTCAAGCCCTTCCGTTAAAAAAACAAAAAGAATGACCAGTCGCTATGATGTGCACTGACCACCACGGGGCAGATGCTCAACACAGGAGCTGCCCCCTGGTTGTTAGTGAGCTCCTACAGGGGGAGCGCTGCTCAGCCAGAAGCAGGGCTCACAGCTGGCGAGCGCAGAGGTGGCAGCACTAAGGAGCAGCAAGCCTAGCAGTAAGGAGCAGCATGCAGGTGGGCTGTAAGGAGCAAGGGGTCCTGGACTGTGAGAGGGCACAGGCTGGGCTGAGGGACCCCCCCTCCCGCCCAGTGCACGAATTTTGTGCACCAGGCCTCTAGTCTATATATAGAACCTTGATATGCAAATAGACCGTACAGTGGAACAACCAAACAAACAGTTGCTATGACGTGCGCTGACCACCAGGGGGTGCATGCGGAACATGGCAGGCGTCAGCAGCAGACATCAGAGCATGGAACATGGCAGGCATTGGCTGCTGAGGGATGGTGGAGCAGGTGAGCGGGGGTGCCAGACCAAGGCTGGTCGCTGTCATCGGGGCAAACCTCTGGTGGTTACTGAAAATTCTTTGTCCCACATGCTGTAGTCCCACCCTGCTTGCATCCACTGCCGGCATCAGAGCCACCTCTTGCACCCGCTGCTGGTGCCTGGCGCCAGTCCTGATTGCTTGGCACCATCAGCAGGTGCGAGTGGCAGCTACCCGCCCGATTGCCCCTGAGGGCTTCTCCACCTCCCCCTGCTCCTGAGGGTGATCAGGACAGCAGCCTCCACTCACACCTGCTGATGGCGCTGGCCCCAATCGCTCTGCACTGTCAGCGGGTGTGGGCCTGCACTGTCAGCGCATGGGAGCAGCGGCAGCGGGAGTGGGGCTGCTGGCAGACAGGGGACCAGGGGCACGGAGGATGGGCCGAGACCTGCCCCTGTGCCCACCGCAGCCTCGCAGCCCACAGTTCCTTTCAAGGTTCATGAATTCGTGCACTGGGCCCCTAGTGCAGTGGTCGGCAAACTGTGGCTCGCGAGCCACATGCGGCTCTTTGGCCCTTGAATGTGGCTCTTCCTAAGCCTTAGGAGTACCCTAATTAAGTTAATAACAATGTACCTACCTATATAGTTTAAGTTTAAAATATTTGGCTCTCAAAAGAAATTTCAATCGTTGTACTGTTGATATTTGGCTCTGTTGACTAATGAGTTTGCCGCCCACTGCCCTAGAGTATATATAATTGTATATATACACATATTTATATTTCTTTGTTTACACACACATATTTCTATTTTTTACAAAAAAATATTTGGAAAGATCTGCAATAAACTTATGAGTGGTTACCTCTGGTCTCTGGTCTTTGGGAACTGGGTACTGACGTACAGTCCTTATCTGTTTCCTTATTTCTAAAATGCCAGTAATATTAGTGCCACCTGGTAGGGTTGTTGTGCTGTTGTGGACATCAAATAAATTTAATAGCCTGACCAGCATGGCTCAACCGTTGAGCATCGAACTATGAACCAGGAGGTCACAGTTGGATTCTTGGTCAGGGCACACGCCCAGGTTTCGGGCTTGATCCCCCATGGGGGCATGCAGGAGGCAGCCAATCAATAATTCTCTCTCATCATTGATGTTTCTATCTCTCTCTCCCTCCTTTCCTCTCCGAAATCAATAAAAAATTATTAAAAAATAAAAATAAATAAATTTAATAGCCCTGGCCAGTGTGGCTCTATGGTTAGAGCATCGCTCTCGCACCATAGGGTCACAGATTCAATCCCCAGCCCTGCTCAGGTGCATTCAGGGTGCATTCATGATGTGTCTCTCTCACATCAATGTTTCTCTCTCTCCCCACTTCTCCCTCCCTTCCTTCTACTCTCTCTAAAAATCAATGAAAAATATATCCTTGGGTGAGGATTAACAAAAAGTAATACATTTAATGATTATGCGAATGTTGGTTTGTAGAAAGCACTACATAAGTTAAAACAAAACAAAAAACTCATAGACACAGACAACAGCCTGGTGATCACCAGAGGGGAGGGGCGGGGGCGGTAGAAGAAGATAAGGAGGGATAAATGGCGATGGAAGGAGACTTGGCTAGGGTGGTGTGCACATAGTACAACATGCAGATGATATGTTATAGAATTGTACACCTGCGAGCTATGTCATTCTACTAACCAGTGTCACCCCAATACATTAAAAAAAACCCCAACTCTTAAAAAGTACACGTTCTGCCCTAACCGGTTTGGCTCAGTGGATAGAGCGTCGGTCTGTGGACTCAAGGGTCCCAGGTTTGATTCCGGTCAAGGGCATGTACCTTGGTTGCGGGCACATCCCCAGTAGGGAGATGTGCAGGAGGCAGCTGATCTATGTTTCTCTCTCATCGATGTTTCTAACTCTCTATCCCTCTCCCTTCCTCTCTGTAAAAAAATCAATAAAATATATTTATAAAAAATAAAAAGTACACGTTCAGGGAAGGTCAATGGGGGGAAAAAAGAGACATATGTACTACTATCTATAATACTTTAAACAATGAAATATTTTTTTTTTAAAAGTACACGTTCTTTTTTTTATTAGAAAGAGAAAGCCAACAGCCCAGCCGTGTGGCTCGGAGGCTGAGTGTTGACCTATGAACCAGGAGGTCTCAGTTCGATTCCCCATCAGGGCACATGCCTGGGTTGTGGGCTTTATCCGGTGGGGGGTGTGCAGGAGGCAGCTGTTCAATGATGCTCTCTCATCATTGATGTTTATCTCTCTATCCCTCTCCTTTCCTCTCTGAAATCAATAAAAATATATTTAAAAAATAAATGAAAAGGATAAAACCAATAAGATCAAATGAGGGTCCATCTGGCTCAGCAGCAGAGTCCAGGAGGCCTCCAACCTCTCCCGGAACAGTTGACAGGGAGTGCAGTGCTTTGGAGAAGGGGTTACTGTGATCAGTCATGCCCCCTGGTGGTCGATTGATGCCTAACCAGAAAGGTGAGGGAGAGCAAAGGAAAGATCTTGTAACCCACTCAGGGAACTGCTGTAGAGATGGCAACCTACACTTTTCCACACCCACGTCATTAAACCAACACCCTAAACCCTCCGACACAAATGTTGCTGATGTCACATGGCATCGGCCACCCAACGGCAGCACTCGCTGCGGGACTGGCCTCTGGTGGTCTTTACCCCTAACATATTGGCTAAGAAATTGCCAACACACCAGGCCGCATAACATGAAATTCCGAGTTGTCTGGGAGGGTTTTTCTAGCTCTGTAACGTGCTACTAATTACAGGGGTGAACATGGATTCCACAAACATCCAGTGGCTATACTGCCTACTGATTCCGGACAGGGACATCCAGTCAGGGGTGAGGGAGATTTTCATTTATGCCTTTCTGAGCCTGTCGAGGGCCTGGCTCATATTCATAGTGCTGTACAGGGCGTCTACATTGCACGCACGCAACACGGTCCAGTTGCTGCCGACCATGGCTCCCTGCTTGCCACTGGGGGAGGGGGGCAAAGTTTTGAGTGCTGGATATAATTTAGTCACTGGACTAATGAAAGCACATTTAATATTGTGTGAAAGAGATAGAAACATAGTGATGAGAGAGAATCTTTGATCCGCTGCCTCCTGCACACTCCCCATTGGAGATTGAGCCTGCAACCCAGGCATGTGCCCTTGACTGGAATCAAACCTGGGACCCTTCAGTTTGCAGGCCAATGATTTCTCCACTGAGCCAAACTGGCTGGGGAATATCCTATCTAATAAAAGAGAAACATGGTAATTAGCCGTACCTCCACTACCCTTCCCATTGGCTAATCAGGGCGATATGCAAATTAACTGCCAGCCAAGATGGCAGCCGGCAGCCAGGCACCTTGAAGTGAACAGGAGGCTTGCTTGCTTCAGTGATGGAGGAAGCCAACATTCCCTGCCTGCTGCTGCTGGCCTCTGAGCTTGCAGTTTGAAACATTGTTACAAATATAGAAGCTAAACAAAACCCCAGAAACCTGTTTTCAACCAGCCGGGATCTCAGAGGTGGAGTTGAAACAGTGTTTCGATTATAGAACCCAAACAAACCAGATACCTGCTTTCAGCAGCCGAGGCCTCAGAGCTGGAGCCAAGCCTCAGAGCTAAAGCTGGCCCAGAATAAAAAAAAGAAAAAAGAAAAAAAGGAGCGGTTGGGAGCTTCAGTCATCCGCCAGCCTGAAAACAGCCCTCAGCCCCTCACCCAGACTGGCCAGGCACCACAGTGGGGACCCCCACCCTGAAGGGGATGTGACCACCTGCAAACAGCCATCATCCCCTCATCCAAGCTGGCCAGGCACCACAGTGGGGACCCCCACCCTGATCCAGGACACCCTTCAGGGCAAACCAGCTGGCCCCCACCAGTGCACCAGGCCTCTATCCTATATAGTAAAAGGGTAATATGCCTCCTGGCACCGGGATCAGAGTGACAGGGGGCAGCGCCCAAATCCCCTGATCGCCCTGTGGCTCTGTGTGTGACAGGGGGCGGGGCCACAACCTCCCTATCTGCCTGCTCTGTTCGTGACAGGGGAAGGCGCCCCTACCCCCTGATCAGCCCTGCTCTGTGCCTGATAGGGGGGGGAGCTCCCCAACCCCCTGATCACCCTGCGGCTCTGTGTGTGACAAGGTATGGTGCCCCAACCCCCTGATCGGCCCTGCTCTGTGGGTGATAGAGGGCAGTGCCCCAACCCCCCCCCCCCCACAGGCCCTGCTCTGTGTGTGACAGGGTAGAGCCATAACCTCCCCATCGGCCCTGCCCTGAGTGTGACAGGGTGCAGTGCCCCAACTCCCCTGATCGGCCCTGCTCTGTGTGTGACAGGGGGCGGTGCCCCAACTCCCCTATCGGCCCTACTTTGTGAGTGACAGGGGGAGCTCCTCAACCCCCTGAAAGGCCCTGCTCTGTGCATGACAGGGGGGAGCTCCCCAACACCCCTGATCAGCCCTGCTCTGTGTGTGACAGGGTACGGAACCCCAACCCCCCTGATCGGCCCTGCTCTGTGAGTGACAGGGGGTGGTGCCGCAACCTCCCCATCGACCCTGCCTTGAGTGTGACAAGGGGTGGTGCCCCAACCCCCCAATCGGCCCTACCCTGAGCGTGACTGAGGGTGGCATCCCAACCTCCCCATCGACCCTGCCTTGAGTGTGACAGGGGGGGGTGCCCCATCCCCCCAATCAGCCCTACCCCTGTATATGACTGAAGGTGGCATCGCAACCTCTCGATCTGCCCTGCTCTGTTTATGACACGGGGCGGCACCCCAACTCTCCTATCGTCCCTACTCTGATCCTGATCAGGGTCTTCTCCTAGTTTTTGGCGTGCCTTCTGTTAATCGGTAGCAGGTATAAAAGAGCAGGCGTTAACTCCTGAAGGGGGCCCATACTGAAAGAAGGTACAATTCTGTTCCTGGCGACCCCCCTTCTATTTAATATTTTTCTT
>NW_005874661.1:0-6129 GCF_000147115.1 Myotis lucifugus
ATTAGCAGCAACTTCTTTTAGAATGTAAGTCAGATCCTGCCAGTCCTCTGCTCAGAACCTTCCGAAGGGATCCTTTCTCCACCAGAGTAAAAGCTGAATCTGAGTCTCTGCAATGATCGACACTATCTTATGCAGTTTGGACCCGAAATACTCTAACCACATCTCCTGCTAATGTTTTTCCTGCCCTTCCTCCTTCAGCCACATTGTCCTCAGCATCTGTCTGAACATGTTGGAACTGATTCTGTCTCCGGGTCTTTGTACTGGCTGTTCCCTCTGTTATAACTTCCTTGTTCCCACACCCACATGCATCACTTCCTCCTCTGCTTCAAGTGGTCACTGAGGCCTTCCCTGACCCCCTATTTCAATTGCAACTTTCCATTCCCTCTGCCCTCATTGCCCCCTTTCCCTGCTTTATTTTTCTCTAGTTCTTATCAGTCTCTGTTATACTATATGTTATTGTGTTGCTACATTATACTACATGTATATATAACAGATTTATGTACATGTGTGGTGTTTCCCTTTCCCAGATGATAGGCTGCATGAGGGCACACAATAATGCCTAGTTTGCTTACTGCTGCTATATCCCCAAAACCTATCATAAACTTTAAAAAAAGATTTTTTTATTGATTTCAGAGAGGAAGGAAGAGGGAGAGAGATAGAAACCTCAGTGATGAAAGAGAACCATTGATTAGCTATCTCCTGAATGCCCCCTACTGGATATTGAGCCCACAATCCAAGCATGTGTCCTTATTGGAAATTGAACCATGACCCTCTAGTGCATAGGTCAACACTCAACCACTGAGCCACACCAGCTGGACATAAATTTTTGATAACTATTTATTGAGTTAATAGGTACATTTTTATAGGTAGGAAGGTATTGTGCTTGCTAAACGTGGAAATCAGAAAGCCCAGCACTGATTCTGACTGTTTTCCAATAGTGATGGATTTCTAGTCAAGAATACTGGTATTCAGTAAAGGTCTTTGAATAAAGTAGAGTCCTAGCTCTTCATGAACTTCCTTTGCAATACAAGGGAGTCTGACTGTAATTATATAGAACCACTGGGGTTCATCTCTGGAACATTGCTCATACTTTGTCTTTCCAGTCTTCTGATAATTGCCCTAGTTTCTCTTAGGTGCTCTTAGCTGCTTTATTACAATAAGTTCATAACCAATCTTCCTATCTTTCTTATCCCCCAGTCTATGATACCCATTGCTCTTTAAGTAATCTTCATAAAAGATGGCTCCAATTTTGTCAGTCCCCCTGCTGATTATTTTATAGCATTCATAGACTGTCATTTTTGCCTTAACTATTAGAAATTATTTCTCATTTAAATATCTTTTCTTCTGTGCAATTTTAATTATTTTACTTCCTAAACCTTCCTGGTATTTTCTGTCTTCTCAGTTTGTTCAACATTCTTTCCATAATCCTTAGTTTGCAACCTCACCCAAGTCGTTTTAAATCATAAATGTGTATATGAAATGGAAATTTATGTGGATGTCATTCTGTGGTGGGACCACAGCTCTAGCTGCCTTCAAGTTACATGGATTGTCTAGCAGGAATGATCTCAAAAGTATGCTCATTCCATTCAAGCTGTGCACTGTAGATAGTTTTCCATCTTTGTAGTCCAGGGCATTTTTAAACACCTCCATCCACATTCCAGGAGGAGATGGGGGATGAGGGGTGTGGTGCCCCATACTCAGAGAGGCATCTTCCCCTTCACCACTATTGGGCATCAACAATTAGCTGGTGCTAATCTGAACCAGCTCAAGATTTCCTCCAGCCAGGATTTTAGAAAATCCCACTTTCATTACACTTTGTGGTTCAAAGGTTATATACTCTTATTTCTCTGGCTTTGGGTTAGAGTTGTGACTCTGCCTTTACTAAACTTATTGAGGAGTTCAAAGGCTAAATAGAAAATTATAAAATAGAAATCTTATTGCAAAGATATTTTTATCATGTATTTAGCCTACAGAATGGAACAATTGACTCCACCTGAGAGACTGAGAAAATGCTTTATCAGGGTTTTGCGTCCTTTCTTCTCTCTCTCTCTCTCTCTCTCTCTCTCTCTCTCTCTCTCTCTTTCTCTCTCTTTCTCTCTCTCCTCTCTCTGTCTTTCATTTCTGTGTGTGTCTAAATAAAAAACTGAGAACAGGGTGGATAAGCAGAGCATATGGCCTGAAAAACTTATAAATTAGCTTGCAAGAAATAATTTCAGTGATAAATCAATAACAAGGAATTTTAGGTATATGTGTAGAGGTGTGAGGTGAAATTTTGAAGTTCAAATGAGGTTGGGATTTCATTAGAAGGCATGAATGAAAATTAAATTGGTCATTATTATGAAAATGGGAATTTGGGAACAAATTTATAGGGCAAAAATAACCTACATAATGCACATATGGTCAAATACATATGGCCAAATTATGGGTCATACTGTAAGTAGCAGAAATATTCTATAATAGCCTGGGTGGTTAACAATAAGAATAGCAACAGTTATTTAACATGATGATTGAATTAAGAGCAAAGAGGAAGTGAGACCAAGTGTGGCATGGGGGAAAAAAATCTCTAGATCTAAGTTTCTACTGGGTCTCCCTGTATGCAATAGCAGTTAGGGTTCCAAGGTTGTTGCCTGGCTCACAGGGCTGTTGGCAAGATGAAATGAGATAATACTCATGAAAGCGTTTTGAAAAACTCCTATATTTTCTATAGATGAAGGTATTAGTAGCAACTAAAAAGGCAGGGCACTTGCCATATTAAAAGGTATTAGAAAAAGAAAGTATTAATTCTCAAAATTAAATTTAAGACCATGTACAGTTACCCAGTTTTTAGCTTATTAAAATGATTTCCATTCATTTGGATGAATTTGGTGTAAATCTCTAAAAGGCTAAAGGGTAGGGCTACTACTCCTTGACCCCGAGTCTCCTAAATGGTGCTCATACTGTGTGCCCAGATCAGACTCCTCTCTGTGAAGTCAGTGGGGAAAGGTTAGCATGATTGTGGATGTTCACAATCCAGCCCTGGGAAAAGTGTTATTAAGGAATAATGTAATGTTACTCCCTTTAAATATACTATTGTTAGAATATTTCTGAGATAACCAAGATGGCGGCATAGGTAAACACCGGAGACTGCTGCCGCAAACAACCACTTCAAAAATACAACTAAAAGACGGAACAGACATCACCCAGAACCACAGGAAAGCTGGCTGAGGAGAGACTCTTCACACTTGGAGTGCGGGTGAATTTCCCGCCAAAATATAAGATGGCTCTGTCTTTTGGTTTTGTTCCATCCACCAAAAGGGTGGATTACAAACAAATATTTGGTAATACGCAGTTACAATCGGCCCGAGTTTACACGTTTCCCGCACTCCACCGCAAATCTATATGAACCGAGTTAAAGACGGCTCCCGCGGAGTACGCGCAATTCACGCGAGCCGACTTAACTCGTTTCCCGCACTCCAAGTGTTCAACTAGAAGGAAAGAGAACAGCATACCGAAGCTCAGAAGAGGCGCAGTGTGGAAAATATAAAGGTACCGAGGTGCGCGCGCAATCGGGAGGGAGTCTCAGACTCTGGGCTCCAGATCCGGGCGAGTCTCTAGGGACTCAGACTCAGACGGGAGAAGTGGGATTGTCCGGCATCAGTTGGAATCTGAGGGCAGCTTTCTCTCCGAGGTTTGCAGCGGCGGCCGGGGTTCTGAGAAGCAGAGCCTCTGGGAACGGGACTGAGAGCAGCCATAACTGCTCCTTCCACCCGCCCTGTTGATCCCGCCCTGCCCAAGCCCTGCGCAGAGCCATTTGCTGGATCGCCTCAGGCAAAGGCTAGATTAGCACCTCCCCAGAGGACAGAAGTTTTCCACACAGCTGATTCTCACAGCCAGTCAGCCTGGTGGTCAAATCCCTCTAGTATTAACTACAACAATCAGGGCTTAACTACAACAAGACTGCGCACAAAGACCACTAGGGGGTGTACCAAGAAAGGGTAAAAAATGCGGAGACAAAGAAACAGGACAAAACTATCAAAGGAGGATATTGAGTTCAGAACCACACTTTTGAGGTCTCTCAAGAGGCTTCTAGAGTCTGTCGATAAACTTGATGAGATGTACAGGAAATCTAATGAGACCCTCGATGGTGTGATAAAGGACCATCTAGAAAGTAAGCATACACTGACTGAAATAAAGAATATTATACAGACTCCCAACAGCAGACCAGAGGAGGGCAAGAATCAAGTCAAAGATTTGAAATGCGAAGAAGCGAGAAACACCCAACCAGAAAAGCAAAATGAAAAAAGAATCCGAAAATACGAAGATAGTGTAAGGAGCCTCTGGGACAGCTTCAAACGTACCAACATCAGAATTATAGGGGTACCAGAAGATGAGAGAGAGCAAGATATTGAAAACCTATTTGAAGAAATAATGACAGAAAACTTCCCCCACCTGGTGAAAGAAATAGACTTACAGGTCCAGGAAGGGCAGAGAACCCCAAACAAAAGGAATCCAAAGAGGACCACACCAAGACACATCATAATTAAAATGCCAAGAGCAAAAGACAAAGAGAGAATCTTAAAAGCAGCAAGAGAAAGAGACTCAGTTACCTACAAGGGAATACCCATACGACTGTCAGCTGATTTCTCAACAGAAACTTTGCAGGCCAGAAGGGAGTGGCAAGAAATATTCAAAGTGATGAATAGCAAGAACCTACAACCAAGATTACTTTATCCAGAAAAGCTATCATTCAGAATTGAAGGTCAGATAGAGCTTCACAGATAAAGAAAAGCTAAAGGAGTTCATCACCACTAAACCAGTATTATACGAAATGCTGAAAGGTATCCTTTAAGAAGAGGAAGAAGAAAAAGGTAAAGATACAAATAGTGAACAACAAACATGCATCTATCAACAAGTGAATCTAAGAATCAATTGAATAAATAATCTGATGTACAGAATGAACTGGTGATTATAATGAATCAGGGACATAGAAAGGGAATGGACAGACTATTCTTGAGGGGGAAAGGGGAATGGGAGATGCGGGAAGAGACTGGACAAAAATCGTGCACCTATGGATGAGGACAGTGGGTGGGGAGTGAGGGCGGAGGGTGGGGCAGGAACTGGGAGGAGGGGAGTTATGGGGGGGAAAAAAAGAGGAACAAATGTAATCTGAACAATAGAGATTTAAAAAAAAAAGAATATTTATTTTGCCATTTCTAATTTTGAACACTTTGTTCTCTTGGTTTCTTTGTTTTACTATTTATTTTATTGGGATAGTAATGTAGAATAAAATATATAAAATAAATCAAATCAAAGCAATAACAAATACATTCAGTAGACACCAAAATAGAACCAATCGGCTTTGTTGTTTTTATTCTATCATTTTTATATTTTATTAATTATATTATTTTTCATCATTTCTTCCTACATTCTTTGATTTTTTACTTATGCTTTTAGAAAATATCTTTATTTGATCATTTCCTTTCTTTTTATAAGATTTCTTTAATGTTGTAGGCACTTTTGATGATATCTTTTGATATTTTCTTTGTTTTTTTTGCATTGCTTTCTAGAAAATGTGCAATTTCAGGTTTCTATTTATTATTTGACACAAAACATATTTAGGATCATGTTTCTTAATTTTCAAGGAGTCAGGTGTTTGAGGTTAAATTTATTTTGTATTTCTACATTTTGGAATATGACTGTGAGCTGTGGCTTTATTTTTGAATTTTAGTAGTTATTTATGCTAAATACATAATTTCTAATTTGGTATATTTTCATGACAAACTAAGAGTATGTTCTTTATTTAATAGATTTATTAAATAGAATTTGGTGATCTTATTTATTTAGTCCCACCAAGTCCTTATATATTTTTAGCTGCTAGTTCTGTCAGATTTTGGAATATTTACTAAAATGTTCTTATTTTATATTTATCATATTCTATTGCACTTGTAATAGTTTTGGTTTAATACTTACTTGTTATAGTGTTTATATTCTTCATAAATTGAGCATTTTACCATTATAGAATTTTCCTCTTTACCATATTTAAGAGTTTTTTATCTAATCTTGGTTTATTTAGTTAAGTATTTTCTTTTCCTCATCTACTTTATAGCTTTGTGAACATATATATATATATATATATATATATATATATAT
>NW_005874661.1:6229-14847 GCF_000147115.1 Myotis lucifugus
TTTTCTCTCTCTCTTCTGCCTGCAATGTTTTGTCCATTATGAGTTTCAGCTCAGATTCTCAATCTTCCAAGCCTACAAATCAGGTCTCAACCATGACCTTCATTTATCTCTATAGTATTTTAATTCTAAAACAATGTTTTAATTTTCAAAAAGTATTTTTATGCTGTAATTGATCAATGCTATTTCTATTCTTTTTTTTTTTTCAAGTTGTGGGCTGTCTCTTCATACACTTATATTTATTTTGAGTGGCCTCTGATGGTTTTGTCTTTTGCTTCCCTACCATGAGCTTTAGTGGGGCTCATGCTTAGGTGCTGAAATACTTAAGTAAAGGCAGGACCAGCATCTCTCCCGGGGGCCAGCTGCCCAGGGACCTGAGGCTGTTATTTCCTGGTCAGGGCCTCAGCTGCCACAGCTGTCATGCTCTAACCCTCCAGATTCTGGAAGAATCTGCTGACCTTTTCAGCTCTCTGCAGCGCTCCTGAAGCCAGTTTGCCCCGAAGATAATCATGGGTATTTAGCTGCTTTTCCATTCAGGACAAGATTGCAATTTATAATCAGTTTTGCAAAGGAATTAAAATCCAAGTCAAACCCAGCTGTTGTTCTCCTCCCCAAGCCTGCACACCAGCATTGCTTACCAAGTTGGCAGCCCAGAGGAGATGCTTTATATCTAATCATTCATCCAAAAAGGCACTTTTTCTAGGTTCCCAAAGGCAAAGTATAGAAGAGTGGAGGCCTACCTTCTACCCAGATTCCTCTACACAAAATCAACCTTAACCCCTCCCCCTCTCTCATCTCATTTCTTCACCCTCCCTCCCTCACTCCCTCCCTTGCACACCACCCCTCCCTCAATCTCATACTAATCCTTACTGCAGAATTTAAAATGCAAGTCTCCTGGCTCATTTTTGGGTCTGGATTGGGAGAAAAGAAGTGGAAATCCTTTACTAGTTCTTGCCATCCTGGATTCTTACAAGTCAAAATGTTTCACTTGAGCCCTCCACACCACCTCCTTTAGATCCCAAAGGCAGCTTAGCTCATAGATAGAAATAACTAATTATTAAATTAGGGTTGAGTGTATATGGGCAACAGAATAAACAGAAGAGATGTGCAAGATGTGGCTGGAGAAGTGAGTGGGGGCTGTTCTTGGTTTAAGCAATGCCTGTTACTTGGTTTACACAGCCATCATGATACTTAAACAGATAGGCTTTGAGACATTAAAATCCAGAGAAAGTCCATGGGATTGGACTCTCGGATTTCTCATCTATGAAATGGAGGCAATGATATTTTTTACCTCATTTGAGTGTGGTATAAATTTAATGTGTTTATATGTGTAAAGTTCTTAGAACATCACTTGGCTTATAATAAGTTTTCAGTAAAATGAGCTCCCATAACTGGAGTTTGGCTGATGCAGATATCATTTCTATACTATGTGACCTTTGTATAAGTTACGTATCCTCACTGAGTTTTGGGGTTCATAAAAAACATTAAATAATAATATAGGCCCATATGCACTCAACCCTAATTTAAAAATTAGTGTCGAGTGTGCCATTTTCCTGGAATTAGGTGCCATTAGGGTGCCATTTTCCTGGAATTCCATGGATTCTCTCTGGATTTTAAAGTCTCAAAGCCTATCTGTTTAAGTATCATTATGGCCGTGTAAACCAAGTAACAGGCATTGCTTAAACCAAAAACAGCCGCCACTCACTTCTCCAGCCCCATCTTGCACATCTCTTCAGTTTATTCTGCCGGGCCAGCCCGGGCCAGCCCCTTTGGCCTTTTTTTAGTGCCTCAAGTATTCCTGCTTTCTCAAGTCAGTCCCAACGCTCTTCACACATGTGCTCTTTGATCACGTTAATTCCTACTCATTGTGTCAACCTCAGATCAGGAGACTCTTTTCAGGCAGTCTTTTGTGACCTCAGCCAGGTAAAACCTTATGGAGTCAGCTGCCCACACCCATGTGAGCCTCTGTGCCCTGCACTAGATTGTAAGCTCTGTGCAGGTGAGTCTGCAGCCCCTGGAATAGTACTTAAACAGTAGGAGCAATGGGGTTTGTTGTATGAGTAAAACGAGCCACCAAATCCATATTTTTCTACTATATTCTGAAACCAGCTTAAAAGAAGTAAGACTAAAAGCTTGACATATATTTTGAGTGGGTCTTTCAAGAACCCTTTAGTTCCCTCATATGCAGTTCTACGTATGACGCTACCAAATGTTCTTGAAAATGTCAGCCATGATTTTGCAGCTGGATGGCCTATGTTCAAATCTTGGCTCTGTCCTCCACTAGATGTACAGTGGTGAGCAAGGTACCATCTTTATATATCTCAGATTTCTCGCCTGTGAAATAGAGGCAGTGATATTTTTTTTTACCTCATTGGAGTGTGGTATAAACTTAATGTGTTTATATGTGTAAAGTTCTTAGAACATCACTTGGCTTATAATAAGTTCTCAATAAAATGAGCTCCCATTACTGGAGTTTGGCTGATGCAGATATCATTTCTATACTGTGTGACTTTTGTATAAGTTACTGAGTTTTGGTGTTCATAAAAAAAACATTAAATAATAATATAGGCATCCAGGCCTATAGGCAATGGTTTTTCTTGTTGCCTTTTTCTTTCTAGGTTCCAGTTTTAAAAAGGCATGGTGGATTACATTCATTGTTTACTCTAGAAGAAAGATAAAAATGACACTTCTATTTCAAATAAAAGAAAAAAAATATTTATGAAAAAGTTAGATGCTCCAACACATTCATGCCCACCATGATTGTCTCACTAGCTGCCAAAGGCTAGAATTTTGGTGCCAGAAGCCGGTCCACCCAGTCGCTGCAGGGAAGAAACCTCTGCACAGCTTATGTTTCAAGGGACCTGGTGTATATGGCATATGTTTGCTCCCCCTCTTAGTGCTATGTGTTTTAAACAGGACCACCTCCCCGATAAAGGTTGTTTCCCCAGGTGAGGATTTTTCCCTGGAGTTAGGGATTAACAGGACTAAGGAAGAGAATAAATCAGTGAAACCCCCTAGTGTTACAGAAATACCATGTACTACTTATGAAGAACTTGGACTAAGACTGTTGGCAATAAATTTGGGACTTGTTGGGCCCACATCCCCAGGGGTCTTCCCACCAGGGAAAGCACCAAAGCCTATACCCCTGGAGACCCACCGACACAGGGCAGTCCCAGGGAAGGCAAGCAGCGAGGCTGGGAGGACATAACCTTTACTGGGTAGGATAATCTCCTTCAGTCACTTCCTTGTAGCCTATCAGTAGAGCAGTAGAATTGTGACCTTGGAATAGCCCTTATAATGGAACACAGAGATTAACCTGGACAAGATTAAAATCAACAGAACTAGATAGAGACAGGATTTTTGGTAAAGGTCAGATAAGAAACTATGAAAATGAAACAAGGAACTGTAGAAGGTTACCCCAAACATACCATGATGTGATTATAGAGGCATGTATATAGGATCAAATGGTATAAATACAGATGTAACAGAACAATAAAAGGAGAACCTGGCTATGCTGATCAACTGAACGCTGTCTCTGTGCCATTCCTTCTTCGCCGACTCTGTCCACACCTTTGAGAACCCCTGGACCTGCTGGGGCTGGACCCCAAAATTTCGGGAACCTCTATCCCAAAAAGCTGTAAACACTGGCCAGAGAGAATCGAATACAGGGATCTCTGGGTTACATTCTGCTGCATTAGCATCAATTTCATCATATCTTTTCAGAGAAATGTTGAGGATTAGATGAATTATTAAATTGTTTTCCTATTATTATTATTGTTTGCACAGTTCTCAGGAATGCTTTTTATTCCTCTTCTTTTCACTTAATGAATTTCTTTTGAATTCACCTTATGTAGCTATGTTTTTAGAAAGTTATATCTGTGTAATTCTGCTTAAATTACTATCTTTTCTATATCATATAATTTCTTCTCAATTTTATCCTCTATGTATTTAACCTCACCAATTAGGCAAAACTTCATGAAACTACTATGCACACTTTTGCCACTGGTGTCTATTAAGCACAGGTTTTAGAACCAAGATTTTTAGAAACAGGCAAAGAAAATGAAAGCATTTGCAATGTTTTCTGTGCACATTTGCACTGTGAAATCACTTGTAACAGACTCACACACTAATTAGCAGATCTTTATTTTGTTCCGATTCTGGCCAAGTCAATGTGACAGGATATGGGAAGCCATACCAATTAACAGGCCCCAGCAAGCTCCCCATTTGACAAACATTTAATAAGCAATAAAACGGGAACTTGGAAGTTCTGAAACTCACTAATGAAAAGAGAGAGAGAGGAGCTCTGTTGCTTATCTGGAATAAAGAAGAAACTCAATTAAGCTAACAAGATGCAAGCTGTAAGTTTTTTTATTCCAGAGTTGAGCTGAATTTTTAGTTTAGCAAGCAATTTCGAGAGGTCATCTCGTCCTTCCTTTCCGTCTCTGTTTACATTAAAGCCTGCTTTCTTTCTGAAAAGTAGTCCTTAATGGGATGGCTATGGAGGAATAGGAGATGTCTGTTTGAAATGCTAATGAAGATATGATAGTTCAAGACCTAGTTTCAAATTTTTATAAATTTCTTATGATCATCTTTGAACAATTTCAAGGGCTAATTATGTCAGTGTTTCTCCTTGCCTTTTTCCTGGTAGATCTGTGTGTACCTGATTCTTATGCTGTTCCAGGCAGCTCACTAAACCTGAATAAAATGAAATCACGCCATCTGTGTATTCTCTCCAGGCGTTTCCTTATGAACAAGCCCTTCCCATGTTGCTTTATCTTCAATGTAAAGGTTTCATGTTTCTGAAAGTCAATAACATTTTTAAATGTCATCAAGACCTATATGACTTGAATATGAATATCTTTATTTGTAAGAAATTTTAACTTATATTTTATCTACATCTAATTTTATTTATAACTGGTATACATTTAAAAATTATAGAAAAATGTGAACTGACAAGACAAATAAAGCAGAACTTCATTATTCACATTAAAATTTACTTTCTATCAAATGGAGGCACATAGCACTTTTATTGCAATATTTTAGTCCATCTTAGATATAGTTCAATTTATTTTAAAATAAAATTTTTCATCAATATTGACACCTTGTAACTTAATTTAAATGTAATCTTAATATTTTTAATTGACTGAAACAAGATTAAAAGCAGTAAGTAAAGATTAAGAAGAATCAGTGTTTGACTTTTAAACTGATACAAAATTTCAAACATTTGTTATGCACTATCCAACTTCATGTGATGTCGTTAAAAAATAAATATCAAACAGACTCTAAGTTAGGTTTCTTAGTAAGCATTAGATGCAGAGGGTAGCAAACAGATACGGCCACTGCACTCTCAGTGCTAAGGAAAGCATTTAAGAAAATAATTCAGAGGATCATGTGCGAGCCCAGAGATTTGGCCCAAAATACATAATGAGTTTTTGTTTTTCTATTGAATTGGTTTGTAGTTATCTGTTCTTTGAAAGCTTCTTATGTTTTATAAAGTATATATTGTGTACAGGTTCTGTAACATTCAAAGAAAGATCATAATGTTGTCATTAGCAACATTATTATCAAGAACAGCAAAACTATGAATGCCTGCTTTATACAGGACAAAAAATTGACAGTTGACATATTTTAATCTTTAGACAGTGTCTTCAGACACCTTTTACATGGCACAGAGTGTTCTTGCAGTCTTCTTATGGAAATCCATGTACGCTTTTTATTGATTTTCCAGGTGCAAAACTGATCTCAAATTCATTAATGTTAATATGAGAGCAACTAGCTGGCTGAAAATCAAAGCAGTATTACATTTTGAAGGCAGGAAATTCCCTTAACAGTGAATTGGGACTATTCCCAGAGTGAAAGACTCCTAATTAAACATTATTCTTTGGTAGAGAATGTCTTCATTTACTTCAATAAATTTATGGTAATCACTAAAATTGCAAGAGATTGTCTACTCAGGACAGTTTTAGGAATTTGCAAGTGGGAAGTTTAGAAATGTGAATGTATCTTTCTGTACTAAAAAAACCAACTGTATCTTGTGGTACATAAACTAAGATTTTTTTTCACTTACGTTTCTTTTATTGTTTTCTACTTCTGATTCTGTTATATACTGACCTCTTATAGGTTTAGTCATATGTTTACTAATGTTAGATATAAAGTAAGTTCCTTGTACATAGGGAGGCATTAATGTCAGGAAGGAAAAACATAAAGAAAACAAAAAAGAGAGAAGAAAGGAGTCCTAAGACCTCGTTTTTCTATGATGCAGTATCAGGTAAAGTGACAACAAAGGCATGAAAACCCCACAGTCATCTAAAGGGTTATGTTGTGGTGGTGGTAAGCTTGCTATCCACTGTGGCCAAAATCACTAATACTGTCTGAGGCAGCGTGGAGAAAGCCCCCTAGCTATAGAGAGGGTTTTCTTATCAGAGTGTTCACCATAAAGCAAATTTGGGTGTTTTGTAGCTATTTTAATAATAATGCTGCTGCAAAGTTCTCCATAGACACTATTTATCTCTGAAATAGGTTTTGTATTGTCATTTACAGTTATACTGCATCAATGACTGAGCATGAACTTCTGTCTACTATTATATATATGGTTTAGGAGAAAATTGTATTCACCAGTACAGAGGACCATATCTGGGCATTCTGGAGTTTTCCATTTTCATTAGTACATTCTTTATTGCAGGAGATCATCAAAACACGTGCTCTGATTCAGGTCTACTTTGGATGATTCACTTTTCAGTTCTTCCCCCTTTTTTTTTTAATCCTTACCCCAGGATATTTTTTCATTGATTTTTAGAGAGTGGAAAGGAGGGGGAGAGGTATATAGAGAGAAACATTGATGTGAGAGAGACACATTGAATGGTTGCCTCCTGCATGCTCCCCAACCAGGGCCAGAGAACAAGCCTACCACTGATGTATGTGCCCTAGACCAGAATAGAACCTGGAACCCTCCAGTCTCTAAGCCAGTGGTTCTCAACCTTCCTAATGCCACGACCCTTTAATACAGTTCCTTAGGTTGTGGTGACCCCAATTTCATTGTTACAAATTGAACATAATTAAAGCATATTGAGTAATAACAAAACAATATGTAATTATATATGTGTTTTCTGATGTCTTAGGTGACCCCTGTGAAAGGGTCATTCGACCCCCAAAGGGGTCACGACCCACAGGTTGAGAACGGCTGCCTAAGCCGATGCTCTATCCACTGAGCGAAACCTGCTAGGGCTTTGCTTTTCATTTCAATTGAGATGAAAGGAAATTTAAATTTTCACTACTAGAGACACTTTATGTTATACAAAAGGTTACCAAGAACATTATATTGTCCTTGTTAACATGCAGTATTACATTTAAGTATTAAATAACACCACTTAAAAGGCAAATGTGAGAAATAACTTCAAATCTTTGAGTAACAAATGAAAATAAAGAGTTAGGGAAATGCTTTTGAACAATGAATACTCACTATTAACTATGTTAGGTCATCTGAATTGAACTCCCAAATATTTCTCAAAGTTATTAATGACAAAGGAAGAATAATTGCAAAGATAAAGGATTTTAAATAAAATTTCTGAAAACATGCCATTTAATTCTTCACTTTAACTTTATAAGTGAACAGTCACTTATTTTAAACTCACTCATTTTAACTCAAGGTGGTTCCATGTCTGGGATTTGAAATTTAAATTATGAATAATCATAGCTACTACAAATTTGTAGGCAAGTTTTACTGAGCATGGGTGAGATATCCAGCACACACACACACACACAACGAATAGTTTTAGAAGAGGCATTTTAAAGGTTAAATAACATCATCAAAGCATTGCATAGCAGGGGCAGAAAGTTAAGTTTGTGTTCTAAAAAGATTGTGCTGAGCTTGTGAGACCTTTGAGCAAAATAAGCAAACATTTTCCAATTGTAGTTAATTTGAAGAGTTAAAATTTAAACAAAGCTAAAAGTGAAGACACATATCTCTGCCAAGTTCCATTCAAAGACTTTAGGGCAGGGTTTGATTTTAAATTCTAGGGTGATTATTTTCATAGAGTACATATGCACAATAGCAGTAGAGGACATTGTATTATACTTTACCCAGGTCTTTCAAAACTCTGTCCCATAGACAAACACCTTGTTCCTCCAGGTCTTGGTCAATTGACAAAATTCATGCCTAAGATACTGTCCCATAGAGTTGCTGTGAGGATTGAAGAACTTGTAAATCATTTTTTAAAATTGAAAATCCTTTGTAACTGTAATCTATAGTTATTTTTATATGTATATTATTTTATGCTTATATTATTCTTTGCTAGTTTATAGAAGACTCTTATTCTGTGTTTGACTAAATGTAATTTTTAAAAATTGAACTCATGAGCCAGCTTTCTGTCTAGTAGCTAGACTTCCAAAACTAATCAGATAATTTTTATTTTTGTATTGTTTTGACAGAGAGAGAGAAAGAGAGAGGGAAAGAAGCATCTATGTGAGGGAGAAACATCAATCTGCTGCCTCCCGTACCCATCTTGATGGGGGATTGAACGCACAACCTGGGTGTGTTGTGATCAGGAATCTTTTTGGTGTATGGGACCATTCTCCAACTAACTGAGCCTACCCAGAGCATTTTAAAAGTGTTCTTGAGGCAT
>NW_005874662.1:0-2193 GCF_000147115.1 Myotis lucifugus
GAAATAGAGTCCAGTGAATCAGAAAAGAAAGGAAAGGAAAGTTTATTCTGCGTCCCCGGGAGACCCACGTACCCCAAAGACAGGGCACGTGGATTCACACCAACATGGAGGGGGGCGCTTTTTTTATACTGCGGTTGGGTGAGGGCGGGGGCCTGAACTGAGGAAGTGTCTGCAGCAGGGATCATCACACATTCAACTGGAGGGAGTCTTAGCCGCAGGGGGTGGGCGGCACATTCAGGAATGGGTCAGTATCTTGTGCGGGGATCTCTGTGAACTTCAAGGAGAAGCAGGTATCTGTGTCTGGCACGCTGACCCGTGAGAGATTCCAGATCTGTGAGAAATTCCAGAGGAAGTCCATTGTCTCATCCCATGTCCGCATGTATCCGATCCCGGGCTCCCTCCGACCTAACACGAACCTGGGACCTTTCAGTCCGCAAGCTGACGCTCTATCCACTGAGCCAAACCAGTTTCAGCTATTTTTTTTAATTTTATCATTATTATTATTATTATTATTACTATTACTGTTATTATTAGTAAATCCCCAGCCCCCAGCCCCTCCCCTTTGGCAACCATCAGCTTGTTCTCTGTCTCCCTGTGGGCCCCTTTCTGTTTTGTTTTGTTTGTTTTGTTGTTTCTTAGATTCCACATGTAAGTGAGATCATGTGGTGTTTGTCTCTCTCTCTCTGATGTATTTCATTTAGCATAACACCCTCTAGGTCCATCCATGTTCTCACAAGTGGCAAGATTTCTTTTTTTTTTTTGGCTGAGTAATATTCCGTTAACTACATGCCCCACATCTGTATCCACTCATCTGTGGGTGGACACCGGGGTCTTTCATGTCTCGGCTGCTGCTAATAACGCTGCAATGGCACAGGGGCACACCTTTCTCTTCGAATTCTTGTGTTGGATTTCTCCAGATGAAAGCCCAGAAGAGGGATGGCTGGGTCGTGTGGTAGTTCCAGGTGTAATTTTTTGAGGAATTGCCATACTGATTTCCATGGTGGCGGCACCAGTCTGCATTCCCCCCACCAGTGCACCAGGGTCCCTTTCCCCACATTCTCGCCAGCATCTGTTGTTGGGTGACTTATTGATGAGCGGCCTGCAGCCCTTGAAACCTATAGGGGAGCACTCAGGAGTCCCAGTGCCCAGTCATCCCCCCAGGAATTCCAGTTCTCATTTAGCTGGGGTTTTAGTTTATTACTAGAGGCCCAGTGCATGAAATTAATGCACTGGGAGGGTCCCTAGCAGCTGCTGGCTGCCAGCTGGGTACTCCCTCCCTTCCCTCGGCTGGCCCTGCCCCCTGGTTGAACTCCTGGATGAATTCCCGGTCGAGGGGACAATTTTCATACTATGCTTTTATTACATGGGATTTTTTCATTTTTAATATACATATTTTTATTGATTTCAGAGAGGAAGGGAGAGAGAGAAACATCAATGATGAGAATCATTGATCAGCTGCCTCCTGCACGCCCCACACTGGGAATTGAGCCCACAACCCAGGCATGCACCCTGACCAGGAATTGAACCATGATCTCCTGGTTCATAGGTCAATGCTCAACCACTGAGCCACACCCGGTCAGAATAGCTGGGGTTTTAGAAGCTTGGAAGCTGTTCTGGGAATTACCTAGGGCAGTGGTCGGCAAACTCATTAGTCAACAGAGCCAAATATCAACAGTACAATGATTGAAATTTCTTTTGAGAGCCAAATATTTTAAACTTAAACTATATAGGTAGGTACATTGTTATTAACTTAATTAGGGTATTCCTAAGGCTTAGGAAGAGCCACACTCAAGGGGCCAAAGAGCCGCATGTGGCTTGCGAGCCACAGTTTGCCGACCATGGGCCTAGGGGGCTTGTTGAATGCAGCTTCCTGGGTACCAGCCTCAGGGATCGGCTCTGTCGAGGCCAGGGCACAGGAGTGGGTTTATAACATGAGACTCAGATGCAGGCAGGCTGGGGGGTCACACATGAAGTCACGGGCTGGTACCTCTTAGAAACCGGGGCTCAGAGCGCCTGCCGTGGGCCCGCAGATGGGAAGGTCTAAGGGTGTCTCTCTCGCCAGGTGGGCGTGGTCGGGGAGGGAGAGGAGTGGCTACTGGTTCACCAGCTCGCCAACGAGCTCGACGCTCGCTCCATGGAGGTGCCCGACCTCAACCTCTTCATCTACTACAGGTAATGGGGCCGGCAGGGGGA
>NW_005874662.1:2293-14844 GCF_000147115.1 Myotis lucifugus
ATGCGCCAGGTGAACATCGTGGGCACCAGCCCTCCCAGCCAGCCTTCTAGAAAGATCCAGACCCTCCAGGCGCCCCCCGACATGGCCCCGGCCAACGTGACCCTGCGCACGGCCAGTGAGACCAGCCTGTGGCTCCGCTGGACGGTGAGGCTCCCCAAGGGCAGCGGGCAGGACGTCTCCTCCATCCTTATCACCTGCCATTGCCTCCAAGGGGCCACAGCAAAGGGGGTGTCCCCCAAAGTACCTACAGCTCCCTTTTCTCTCTCCCACCTCCAGCCTGGAAGGGTGCCTGATCAGCCATCATAGCAAGTGTATTGAGCATTGCCCTGTGCCAAGCATTTTTGCATTTTTAATTCCATTTAATCCTCCCAGAAATCCCGCAAAGGACACATTATCAGTCCAATTTGCAGTTAAAAAAAAAAACAGAGGCTCAGAGAGGTTAGGAGTTCACCCACAGCCACACAGCTCCCAGGGGTGGGTCTGGGATTCAGATGTCAGGTAAGGGCTGCTTCTGAGTTTGAGGGGGAGGGTTCGGCTCTCAGGCTGTCCCCACAGATCAGGGTTACCCCTACCCCAGGTGACCCTGCAGGAGGAAACCATGCTAACGTGCTGAGGGCATTCCCTCCCGCCAGGAACTGTTCTGGATGCTTTATTCAAAGTCCGGCTTTGAGCCCTGTCCGCAGCCTGGTAGGGGAGTCTGGTCCCCAAAACTCAGAGCCCTCAGGACCTTCCAAGGGCTCAAAAGCTGGAGCTGTGGTTCTGTTTGAGCTCATGTCCCGGCAGGGAAGGGACATGCGCACACGGCCGCCCCCAATGGCTGTACAATGGTCTCTGGTCTGTTCCACTGGGTGTGCAGGAGCGGGCCTGGCAGGAGGGAAGATGTGGGGAGTGAGGCCGGGGAATGGGAGAAGGTGGCTTAGGTTGTGGGGAGCCCGTGGGAATGCAGAAGGGGGGGTGAGGGCTGAAGGCTCCCCAGCTCATCTCTGCCAGCCTCAGAGGGGAATTTGAAGGGTGGCCCTGGGCGGACACCTGCTTCTGATCCCCGGCTACCCCAACGTGCATACACCTCTACTGCGTGTCAGCATTGCCCGAGTTTATCCAAACGACCTGGAGCCAGAGACCACAGTCCCACCAGCCAGGGCGTAGGCCCAGGAAAGGAATACATCTCTCCCCTTCACTGAGACGCAAACGAGAAGAAAGGGACTGAAATACAGCAGGAGAGACCGAGGGTTGCTGGGCAGAAGGACTTCCTAACAGTGACTGGTGCCCGTCCACACGCGGGATGCGGTCTCCAGGGCAGGCATGAGCTAGGCCAGGCCTGTTGTAGGCAATAAGTAAGTGCACGTGGGCAGCCTGGGTGAGGGAGCCAAGTGGTAGAGACAGCCAGGGCCAACGGGGCCTTGCTCATCTGTGTGTGGGGCAGACAGCCTTGGTGGGCCTGCCTCCCGGGTCTGCCTCCCTTAGCACAATGAAGAATGGGTGCTGCCTCTCCTTGGAGCCTGGCGCGGAGAGATAGGGAGACGGGGGCCGTCAGAAGCGCAGTTTCACCATCTCAGGGCGGTGGGTGGAGTAATCCTGGAGCTCCCTGGAAGAGGAGGCACAGGCAGTGCTTTGTACCCAGGGTGGGCCTGGCCTCACAGCTGTCCTGCCCCACCCCTGCTCTCCTGCAGCCCCTCCCGGAGATGGAATACAACGGGAACCCCGAGTCGGTGGGCTACAAGATTAAATACAGCCGGGCAGATGGCCACGGCAGGGTGCTGAGCCACGTGGTCCTGGACCGTGTGGAGCGGGAGTACACCATCGAGGACCTGGAGGAGTGGACGGAGTACCGCGTCCAGGTCCAGGCCTTCAACGCCATCGGGAACGGGCCCTGGAGCCAGGTGGTGATGGGCAGGACGCGGGAGTCAGGTACCGCCCCCTCGAGCCAGCCACCCCGTGGCTTCCTAGGGTCTGTGGCCGGGACACCCCCACCTTTGTCTCTCTGCCCTCAGGTCTGCCCAAGGGCACAAACCTGGAGCAGTGGTTCTATTTGTGTTCACGTCCCAGCAGAGCCCTGCATATCTCCTGTCTCTTGGCTATTCCCGCTGCTCACGCTGTGCCCACTGTCCCCCACTCTGTGCCCTCACCTTGAACTCTGGCACCAGGGTGCCTGAAAGAGCCTTAGGGGGTGGAGTGGGGTCTGGGGAAAAAAATGGGGCACAGACCCCAAATAGAATAGGGGTTGGCTTATATCCCAGAACATTCCAGAAACACAACCAGCAGCTCACAGGGGCCTGGCAGGGGGTCACTCAGAGAATCTGAGCCCCCAGCCTGCAGGCCACCTTGTTTGTCCACGTGTGGTTTCCTCCCTGTGGCTTTGTCCTGGCACCTTGGAAATGACAGGTCCCTCCCACCCCGGCCCCTGCCCGCCCTCCCTGCTGTGCTGGAAGGAAATGCAGGCTCATCCCACCGTTAGCCTGAGCAGAGGAGGGGCAGCTGACCTGAAGAAACAGCATCTGTGACGGGCCACAGCCAGAAGGAATCATGGAGGGAAATTCTCTCCTTGGGGACTGAGCCCCGTTTTCTCCCCGGGCCCCACTCCCCTCCTGTCCACCGTAGGGTCCTGTTTAGGTCCTGACGCCATCCTCCTCGCCCCCTTTCTCCCTCAGTCCCGTCCTCGGGCCCCACCAACGTGTCTGCGCTGGCCACCACCTCCAGCAGCATGCTGGTGCGCTGGAGCCCGGTCCCCGAGGCCGAGCGCAACGGGCTCCTGCTGGGCTACAAGGTGAGTCCCGCTCCGGGGTCGGGAGGAGGCCGAGGCTCTCACCCGGCTTCCCCATCCACGGTGCCCTGCCCCCTGGGGCTCAGTCTCTGCCTCCAGAGTGGGCACAAGGGATCTGTCTGGCTTCTCATCCACCGGTCGCCATGGCAACCAGAGTCCTCCCTTAGGGGTTGGGCGGGGGGGCGGTTTCCAGGGAAGGCATGGGGTCCTTGGGGCTGCTCTGCCTCCCCCAGGAGGCCACACTGGGAGCCCCAAGCCTCACTCTCAGCTCCGATGGGCGCAGCGTCAGTTTCTATCACCTTCTAGAATCCCTCCCCAAAGCCGTACCTACCTGCCTAGTCCAGCCCTGGCCTAGAAGTCGGGAGATGTGCCTTCAGGTCCCGGCTCTGCCACTACTGGCTGTGTGACCTTGAGCAAGTCACACGCCCTCTCTGGGCCTGTTTTCCTACCTGGGTGCTCTCTAAGGAAACTCCCAGCTCCCTGGCTGAGTGCGTCTTTGGGTCCCTGCCCCCCCCCCCCCAGTTCCCCACGCTTCCCTGAGGCCAAGTCACTGCAAGGAGCCCAAGTCTACCTGCTCCATCCGCCCCTCGGCCCGTGGGCAGGGGACTTAGGAGACGGGCTGGCAGGGCAGAGGCAGGCCGCGGCGAGGTCCTCACCCGGCGCTGGGCTCCGGCAGGTGCTGTACAGGGAGAAGGACTCGGACCCCCAGCCCCGGGTCTGGCTGGTGGAAGGGAACGCGTCCCTCAGCGTCCAGCTCACGGGCCTGGGCAAGTACGTGCTCTACGAGGTCCAGGTGCTGGCCTTCACGCGCATCGGGGACGGCAGCCCCAGCCGCCCCCCGGTCCTGGAGCGGACGCTGGATGACGGTGAGTGCCGTCCCTGCCCCGCCCCGCCCCTCTGGGTCACCCTCTGTTCCTGGGAGAAGCCGGTCGCTGGGGGTCACCACCCCCTGGGGGGGAGGCTGATTACAGAGTGCGCCTCTGTAAGGACGGAAGGACCACACAGGGGCAGTTTGACATCTGATCTCTCTCTCTCTCTCTCTCTCTCTCTCTCTCTCTCTCTCTCTCTCTCTCTGGGACAAATGTCCAGAATAGACACTTTGCACCTGTTTTGACGTCCCGTTCACCTGGGGCAGGTTCGCCTTTGAGTTGAGGTCTGTGGGAGGGAAGGGCTTGATTTTCCCTGGGCACAAGCCCCCTGGTCCTGTGTGCACAAGAGAGATGCCAACGGGGCTGCGGGCATTCGTCCCTGCGGCAAAGGCGGACGGTCAGGTCCTCTGCCCGCTCCCTCTCCCCACACACGTACTCACAGACCACCCCCCACAGACATCTGTGGGGTCCAGACAGCAATGCAAGAGGAAACCCAAACACCCTATGTCCATAGAGTCTGAAGTTATAAATCAAGCTAATGAGCTGTTAAATTGAATACGTCCTGTCCTCCTACCTTGACAAATATATCCTCATATGACCTGGGAGGCCAAGTTCAAGTTTAGAAACCTCAGACTTCTGGGCGTACTGAGGCATCACATGAGGAGTGCCACCACCACCCGCCCCTCCCCCAGGGCTTCTCCTTCCTCTCCTCCAGTCCATGCCATTCCGTCCCCCACCCGCACGCACCAAAGAGCCACCCCTCCCTCCAGAGGTGCACGTCTGCAGGGGTGGGCCTGGGAGGCAGGCCTGTGCAGACCCTGGGAGCAGGCTTGGGCCTGTCTGGGCAGAGGATTCCAGGTCTAGAAAGAGGAGTGGTGTGGGCTCAGGGTGGCCATGTCCCCTTCCGCCTTCCCCCAGCCACTTCACCCCATGGGGGCAGGAAGTCAGAGTGGCACCTTCTAAAGCACAAACCTGCCTGACCAGCGTGGCTCAGCATTGACCTAGGAACCAGGAGACCACAGCTCGATTCCCGATCAGGGCTCATGCCCGGATTGCTGGCTTGATCCCTAGTAGGGGGCGTGCAGGAGGCAGCCGATGGATGATTCTCATAATTGATGTTTCTCTCTCTCTCCCTCTCCCTTCCTCTCTGAAATCAATAAAAATATATATTTAAAATAATAATAATAAAGCACAGACCTCCTTGCCCAGCGCTGAGGGCATGGACCTAATGTGTGCACATGTGCACAGACCAAGCTAAAGGTCCCTCCTCGTTCCTGCCAGTCATGCCCATGTTGAGGGCAGAGACCTCCGATAGCATCTTCGTGTGCGGACACTGTGTTAGGACACGGTGCCGGCACAGAGCAGCGCCCCATGGATTTTGTTCAGCTGCGTGCCCCCCACCACGCTGCTCTGCCAGAGCTGACCTGGCTCAGGGCTGGGGAGCAGCTTCGCTCACTGTCACCTGCTTCTTCTTTGTCCCCCCAGTCCCGGGACCACCCATGGGCATCCTCTTCCCAGAGGTGAGGACCACGTCGGTGCGGCTGATCTGGCAGCCCCCCGCTGCCCCCAACGGCATCATTCTCGGTAAGCCTTTCCCCTTCCCGTGCCCCGGCCACAGGAAGGAGGAGGCATAAGGTGTAAAGGAGGCACATCCGGTGTTGGCGGGAGGAAAACCAGCCAGGAGGTGCCCCCATCTCATCCCCTCAAGAACAGGTCTGGATCATGTTTCTCCCACCAGAAAGCTCAGTCTGTAAAATTAGCAGCTGGAGCCCTGACCGGTTTGGCTCAGTGGATAGAGCGTCGGCCTGTGGACTCAAGGGTCCCGGGTTCGAGTCCGGTTAAGGGCATGTACCTGGGTTGCGGGCACATCCCCAGTGGGGGGCGTGCAGGAGGCAGCTGATCGATGTTTCTAACTCTATCCCTCTCCCTTCCTCTCTGTAAAAAATCAATAAAATATATTTTTAAAAAAAGATTAGCAGCTGGAGGGCAAGGTCAAGGTCGGGGCTCACCGGTTAACTTTGTTCCCCCAAGAGTCCCAGGTCCCCAGTGTAGGGGCCACCTGGAAAACCTCAGCCGCTGTTCCCATGTATGACCAGGTGGGGGCGCCCTGGCTGGCTCAGCAAAGCCATGCTCACAGGAGCTAACCCCCGCCCCCAGCGGGGTCGGGGGCGTGCAGATCAGATGCATCAGGGCCTCAGAAGGCAGACTGGAGACGGGGAAAGGCAGGTGCACTGGACTTGGAGTGACCTGGTTTGGAATTGCAGCTCAGTCACTTCCTAGCAGGTGGCCTGGCCTCTCTGAGCCTCCCTTGCCTCACCTGAGGCTGTTAAGTGGGTCACAGACACTGTGGACAGTGCCCCTGTCCATGCCCCTCCCCTGCTGGCACACTCCCCACAGGCAGCTGAGGACACAAGAGTGACCAAGAGGGCTTCCTGCAGACGGACCACAGCCAAGGTGGTCCCCTGCAGACGTTGGGGTGGCCGAGGAAGGAATGACCCTTTCTTGGGGATCTGGGGGACCGCGTGTCCTGCTTTTTAGCTCAGCCCATGTCCTTCCTCTCCCTTCCCCCCCCCCCCCAGCTTACCAGATCACACACCGGCTCAACGCCACCACCGCCAACACGGCCTCCGTGGAAGTGCTGGCACCCAGCGCCCGCCAGTACACGGCCACCGGCCTCAAGCCCGAGTCGGTCTACCTGTTCCGCATCACCGCCCAGACCCGCAAGGGCTGGGGCGAGGCCGCCGAGGCCCTGGTGGTGACCACCGAGAAGAGAGGTGACTGCCCATGGGGCTGGGGAGGCCTGAAGGGCAGCTGAAGGCCCCGCCCCCACCCACCCAGGTGTTCAGACCCTCTCCCCATGGACGGCTGGGCTCAGCTGGCCAGGGTCACCTTGCGCTGGCCTGGGATGGAAAGTGGGCTCACGTGCCTGACTGCCTAAGAGAGCTCGGGACCCCCAAGGCCTGGCCCCTGTTGGTCCCACGTAACAGACCTTCTTTCTGAGCCTTGATGTTCCCATCTGTGCAATGGATCAGCACCCCTGCCCCGAGCAGAGATGGCGAGGCAAGGCCGTCAGGGATGACTCTGAATAGCTCTCTCAGAATCCAGGGCTGGGCTGGGAGTTCCCCTGAAAGGGGCCTGCTCCGCCCCAGCTGCCACCGGCCAGGAGCCACACAGGTGCTGGCTGTCGGGTGGGGCAGGGGGGCAGGCCTGAGCCCAGAGCACCTCCTTTCCCCACTTGAGAAGTTGCTCCTCCGCCCCCCCCCCACCCCCGCCCGCCGGCTCACCGGCTTCTCCGGCCCCCCGCAGACCGCCCGCAGCCGCCCAGCAAGCCCGTGGTGCGGCAGGAGGACGTGAAGGCGCGCAGCGTGTTGCTGTCCTGGGAGCCGGGCAGCGACGGGCTGTCCCCCGTGCGCTACTACTCCGTCCAGACCCGCGAGCTGCCCAGCGGCAGGTGGGCGCTGCACTCGGCCTCCGTGAGCCACAACGCCTCGGCCTGCGTGGTGGACAGGTGAGTCTCCCCCATCTCCGCCCCACGCCTCCAGCCTGGACCGCCGTGCAGTGCCCCGAGGGGGGCTCTCTCTGCCCCCCAGACCTCTCTCCAGCACGCTCAGCCCCGCAGCTCTGGCCTAACCGCCCTCCTCTCTCTGGGGCCTGTTACAGCGGCCTCTTCATTATCCATTTCCGGAGCCTAGAAGCCCCGCAGCGAGGTGCGCTCCATCCTTCATTAGCGGTTTCTCCCAGCCAGGCAGCTCCTCCAGCCTCATCTTTAATAGGGAGCTTCACTCCACTCCGCGACTCTGGCTTCAATAGCATTCCTAGTGGGTCGTATTTTTTACGCTCCAGTTGTCGTGACCGGGAGTTTTGAGCGATACTTTCCTCCCAGTAAATCAAAAAGGAAGCCGTTTGCCTGGAGAGGAAGTGAGGCTGATAGAGATGAAGTGTGGTTAACTCTTGAGAGCCGCGGCCCTTCCTAAATTCACTGAATTCGGGAAAGGGGTGGCAGTTCCTGGAGGGGGATCTGCTGTGTTCCTCCTTCGAGGCAAGAAATATGCAGATGGTCCCTCCTGGGGACCATCCCCCCTGAGGACCATCCCCCTGGGGACCTATGGCTTATAATGGAGCTAAAGGTGTGGCCGCACCCCAAGCTGGCATGGTCTAGGGATCAGCCTGGGAGCTCAGGGCCTGGCCCCTGTTTGTCCCATGTAACAGACCTTCTTTCTGAGCCTCAGTGTTCCCATCTGTGCAATGGATCCACAACCCTGCCCCTTGCCCCGTGCAGAGATGACGAGGCAAGGCAATTAGGGAACCTCCATTCACTGAGCCCGGTTCCCCTACAGGCTCAAGCCCTTCACGTCCTACAAGTTCCGAGTGAAGGCGACCAATGACATCGGGGACAGTGAGTTCAGCGAGGAGTCGGAACCGCTGACCACCCTGCAGGCCGGTCAGTGCCCCCACCCTTGGGTGTCTTTCTCTTGGTCCACTGGGTACCTCCTGAGCACTAGGTGACCTCTTTGGGGGGGGAGGGGCCTGCTGGGCCAGAGGGGGCCTTGGCCTTGGGCTCAGCACCCACAGCCAGCCTGGCTCCTAGTGCATTTCTTCTCTGATAGCTCTCAAGCTGGTGGCCAACCCCGGAAAACCAGTGAATGGGAGTGGGGGGGCCTCAGGGGCAGGGGCAGAGGCCTGTGGCTTTCTGAACAGAGAGGAGGGGGCACTGTGGTCAAGGTCCCCGCCTCTCTCTCCCTTCACCCTGGCCCTCTGCTCTGCAGAAGTTGGGGTGGTGGGTGACCTGAGGCGGAGCTGCCCACAGTTCAATGTCCTCCCAGGGGGCCTCAGTCCCAGCCCCCAAAGCTCACCTGTCTGCCTCTCTCCCCAGCCCCCGACGAAGCGCCCACCATCGTCTCGGTGACACCCCACACCACCACCTCCGTGCTGATCCGATGGCAGGTGAGGCCCAGCAGCAGGGAGGGGCCGGGCACCAACCTCAGCCCACCTGCAGCCCCCCTGAAGGGAAAGTCCTTAAAGAGAAAACCGGGTGGGACCCCCAAGCCCTCCCCCAGCCCAAGGCTACATCCCTCAAATGACCTAAATGGGGCCACGGTGGTGAAGGGGCTGGGAGGTGCCAGCAGCCGCTAGGGATGCAATTAAGGATCAAATAAAGGGCTGAGTGGTTTCAGCAGGATTTTTAAGAGAGGTGTCATAAAAAGTAGCTTTCCCCGTCTCCTGAAGCTTGTTCTGCTCAGCTGTGGACGAGAGCAGAAAGCAAAGGAGACACGATCGAGGTTCGGGGAGGGAGGGGAGAAGGGAGGGTGGGGGTACATCTGCCCTTGTTCTGGGCTATCAGGAAACTCCAGGCAGAGGGACCAGCAGGCTGAGGGTGGCTAGTGACCATGTCAGGCAGCTCCTAGGCAAGGTCCAGCTCTATGAGAAGATCCAGATCAGGCTGGGCCCCAGTGATGCTGTGTGGCCGTGGGCAAGTTCCTTAACCTCTCTGAGCCTTGCCTTTCTGCTCCGTTAGGTGGGATGGCACGGTGATTCCTGCCCTTCCTTGCCTCGTAGGGCCTGCTGCGAGGAAGAAATAGCCGTGTTGGAAATGCCTTGTGAATTAAAAAGGCTCAGTGTCATTTTGACTCCTTTTCCTGGTTGAGACTCAGTCTCTGCTCTGAGGCGGGGCAGGGAGGGAGGATTAGAGTGGAGGAGGGTGAGCTGCATGGTCCCGGCCCCTCTCCATTCCCCACTCCCTTCCCTGCAGCCACCAGCCGAGGACAAGATCAATGGCATCCTCCTGGGCTTCCGGATCCGGTACCGCGAGCTGCTGTACGAGGGTCTGAGGGGCTTCACGCTTCGTGGCATCAACAACCCGGGGGCCAGGTGGACAGAGCTGACCTGTGAGTGACACTGCGGGACTGGGGGGGGGGGCAGGGGGGTGCAGGCTCGCCTGCCTAAAGCTCTCAGCTTCCTGGAATCTCTCTAACCCGAAACCCTGCCATCCACCCCCATGTGTGCCTCTCACCCCTGTGCCCTTCGGTCACTGAGCGAGTCTTTATTGAGTACCTTCTCTGTGCCCTGGACACCGTGGACAAAGCAGACAGGGTCCCTGCCCTCTCAGAGCTCCAAGGCTGGGGAGGACGTAGCCCCCGAGAGCCTAGGCCGGTGTGGGAAAAGGCTGCCCAGGGGGACGGACACTGATGGAGGATTCCATGGCAACCAGTCCAATGGGACAGGGAGAGCCCAGCATGTGCAAAGGGCCTGAGGTGGGGGAGGAGGACCAAAAGCCCAGCCTGGTCACCGCCCAAGGGTAGCAGCCCGGCCCCCTCCGGGTCCAGGGAGGTCACTGTTCTGCTCTGGGCTCCTCAGAACCCAGCCTGCCTCTAGGGAAGGGGGACTCCCAGGGAGAGTCACGAGGGAATGACCTGTTGCATTTGGGGGCGAGGAGGGTTGCGTTGGTGGCATGCTGGCTGGCCATGGGGTCCAGAGGCAGGGCGGCCAGTAGGAGGCTAATGCAGGAGCATGGGCAGGAGCGTGCGGTTGGGGCCAGGGTGGCCGGCTCAGGATGGGACTGAGGGCCGGTATCGGAGATGACATGCCATGGGCTCCATGGCGGACTCAGGTCGGGGACAGGGACAGGAACAGGTGGGAGAGGGAGGAGTCCAGAGGATTTGGGTGCCCAGGTGGGAGGTGGGACCATTCACCAAAACAGAGGCTAGCAGGAGGGGCAGAGCCGTTTAAGATCCTCTCCGCTGTGAATTTTCCCCCCGTAATTCCCCTGAGCCTTTCCGGCCTTGTCTCCGAGCGAGGATTCGCAGACAACGCAGTGATGGACCGCGCAGCTCAGGCGCCTTAATAGAAAACCTCGGAAGTAGCAGATCCGGGGCCTGCGTTGTTTGTTTATTTTGCTGGTGGTTTTTCTATTGCCTGTGATTCATAGTCATGTTTCCTGGTAGGAAATAGTTCCTGGTTCCTTTGAGGAAATTAACAACCACTGCTTGATGGTGGTTTGCAGGAGCGGAGGCCAGGGAATGAGCTGGGGCAAGAGGGTTCCCCCAGCATGTCCCCAGGGATGCTGGGCCCAGGGGGCTCAGGGTACCCCGTGACCTCAGACCAGCGCACACTGGGGCAGGGAAGCACTGGCGCCTAGCTCAGCCTCAGGAACCCCTCCCCTCTCTCTGTCCTGCCCCCCGCATTGGGGTCTTCGTGGAGGGGCGTGTGTACTAACCTCCGCTGTCTGCTGTCTCCCTCCGGCCCCTCCCTCCGCCTCCCCAACCGGTAGCCTTGTTCTCCATGCGGAACCTGAGCCGGCCCAGCCTCACGCAGTACGAGCTGGACAGTAAGTCTTGCATGGCGGCTCCGTCTGGGGCCCACGCCCTCCGCAGGGATGGGGAGCGGGGCCTCTGAGGACGCCTGGCCGCAGGCGAGTGGCGCGCCCACCTCGGGCTACTGCAAGAACGGGACCCCCCTTCGCACGTGCGAGTTTCCCACAACACACGGAGACGCAGGGCCCCCAGGGAAGCTGTCCTCCAGGCCTCTGTCCGTGGGGTGCGGCACGGAAAAGCAGCCAGCTCTGGTCTGTGTGCTGGGCTGGGGGACGGTGGGGCCATCATGGGAGCTATTGGCTCGGCTGGTTGGCCACACAGGTGTCCATGTCACCGCCGCCCCAGCTGGCCCAGCAAAGGCACCTGCAGCTGGGCTCTGTCTTCTGGCCCAGACCCAGCCGTGGAGGGAGCAGGGCCCCCCCCTTCCCTCCAGGGACCAGGAAACCTTGCTGCCTGCGCAGGGCCCGCCCTTGTCCTGTTTCTCAAGTCCCAGCTGTGGTTCCCCGAAGTCCCGGGGCCTTGGACAAGGGACCCCCACTCTGTAGGACTGAACTGTCCCTCTCCTTCCTTCCTCAACCGGTGGCTGCACAGCCTGCTCCCCACTCTCACTCCAGAAGGGAGAATGTGCACCCAGAAAGGGAGATGGGGAGTCAGCCGCACCCCCGGCAGGGGCAGCATCCCCAACCAGGATGTCAGAGCCCATTTGCTGCTTCTCTCCCAGCCACTGTCCAGGCATCTCACCCAGGTGCCCCAAACCCGGGGAAAACGCAGGGTTTCTTAGCCCAGAGTTCACGTCCAATAAGCCCCTTCCCTTAGGGCTGAGCCCCCTGTCAGGAGCTGGTGCTGGAAACTTTTAGCATCTGCCATGTGGAGCAGGAGTGACCCATGACCCGGTGTGGCCAGGACAGGCAAGGGAGTGACCTGTGACCCAGGACAGGCAGGGGAGTGACTATGACCCAGGACAGGCAGGGGAGTGACCTGTGACCCAGGACAGTCAGGGGAGTGACCTGTGACCCAGGACAGGCAGGGGAGTGACCTGTGACCCAGGACAGGCAGGGGAGTGGCCTGTGACTCAGGACAGGCAGGGGAGTGACCTGTGACCCAGGACAGGCAGGGGAGGACCTGTGACCCAGGACAGGCAGGGGAGGACCTGTGACCCAGGACAGGCAGGGGAGTGACCTGTGACCCAGGACAGTCAGGGGAGTGACCTGTGACCCAGGACAGGCAGGGGAGTGATCTGTGACCCAGGACAGGCAGGGGAGTGACTTTGACCCAGGACAGGCAGGGGAGTGACCTGTGACCCAGGACAGGCAGGGGAGTGACTTTGACCCAGGACAGGCAGGGGAGTGGCCTGTGACCCAGGACAGTCAGGGGAGTGACCTGTCACCCAGGACAGGCAGGGAAGGACCTGTCACCCAGGACAGGCAGGGGGAGGACCTTTGACCCCGGACAGGCAGGGGGAGGGCCTTTTGACCCCGGGACAGGCAGGGGGAGAGACCTTTTGACCCAAGACAGGCAGGGGGAGGGACCTTTGACCCCCGACAGGCAGGGGGGGGACCTGTGCCCCAGGACAGCCAGGGGAGGGACCTTTTACCCCGACAGGCGGGGGAG
>NW_005874663.1:0-14743 GCF_000147115.1 Myotis lucifugus
CAAATTTTGAGGTTTCTTTACTTTTCATAAAGGCAGGTTTTTAACATGGGATGTATGGTTTTTGTAAATTATACATAATTTTGTTTGCTTGTTCTCAAGCTTCAGAAGAGAAGGATCTTGCATATGTGGATTCTGTGACTTACTTTTTTTTACTCAAAGATGTATGTATATATTGTATGGACATATCAATAGTTCGTTCATTTAAAAAATATTTTTTTATTGATTTCAGGGAGGAAGGGAGAGGAAGAGAGAGATAGAAACATCAATGATGAGAGAGAATCATTGATGGGCTGCCTCCTGCATGCCCCCAACTGGGGTCGAGCCCACAACCTAGGCATGTGCCCTAACCCGGAAGTGAACTGTGATCTCCTGGTTCATAGGTGGACATTCAACCATTGAGCCATGCCATCCAGGCTGGTGCATTCATTTTTAATACTGTATAATACTCTGTGTGTGGTTTCACTTGAAAATTTATTTACCCTCCCATTCAAAAGTATGTTGTTTGTTTCCAGTGTTCACTGTTATTATCAATGCAGCTATGAAGCGAGGCAGCACTCCCACCCACACTCACACACACGAAGGCAGATGCTGCGGGGACTGTGAGCCAGAACCCTGCTGACCATCACTGCTCTCCATTAAGCAAATGACAGCCAAGAGGTGGTTTTCCTTGCCCTTCCAATGAGAGAGTGAGGGGGAAAGTAAAGACAGGAGGAAAGAGGAGAAAGAAAGCCTTTAAATCTGTATGTACAGTTGTAGACACGCTACTGAGTAGCCTGTGTGTGAAACAGACCAGAATCAATTCAGTAAGAGCATAGAGAAGTGAGCTATGGTGTGGACTACTCTCAGTTTTCAAACTGATCTCTGGGTATCACACAAAGAGGGCAGGCCTGATGACCACTGATTACGTCTTTGAAATCTGAACAAGCTTTCAGCCTTTCACCACTGAGTATGGTATTAACTGTGGGCATGTCATATATCACCTTTATTATGTTGAGGTCTGTTCCCTCTATACCAGTGGTTCTCAACCTTCCTAATGCCTCGACCCTTTAATACAGTTCCTCATGTTGTGGTGACCCCCAACCAAAAAATTATTTTCGTTGCTACTTCATAACTGTAATTTTGCTACTGTTATGAATCATAATGTAAATATCTGGTATGCAGGATGTATTTTCATTGTTACAAATTGAACATAATTGAAGCATAATGATTAATCACAAAAACAATATGTAATTATATATGTGTTTTCCGATGGTCTTAGGCGACCCCAGTGAAAGGGTTGTTTGATCCCCAAAGGGGGTTCTCACCTGCCCCTTTTTAGTAACCCTTTTCTAATCTGTTCTTGGCATTTTCCCTCAAGAAGACACTGAGTTTTGCTCTTCCTCATTGTTCATCTTTCTGGTTATCTCTTTTTAAAAAAATATGTATTTTATTGATTTTTTACAGAGAGGAAGGGAGAGGGATAGAGAGTTAGAAACATCGATGAGAGAGAAACATCAATCAGCTGCCTCCTGCACACCCCCTACTGGGGATATGCCTGCAACTAAGGTACATGCCCTTGACCGGAATCGAACCTGGGACCCTTCAGTCTGCAGGTTGACACTCTATCCCCTAAGACAAACCGGTTAGGGCTCTCGCTACATCTTATTGCCTTTTCCCCATCCCCCTCCACCTATTTGGTGATACTTTCTTATGAGCTCAGCAGTGCTTTGAAAAACATTGATGTTGTAATTTGTTCAGGATCTAGTTATATGTTAATAAATGTGCTTTTCAGAATATTTATCAGCCATACTTCAGGAAGCAGAGATCTGTTTTATTCCCCTTTAAACATTTTAAAATACTATGCCTGGAAATGGTCACATTAGTCACACCTGAACAGCTTTATTATGGTGAAGACAAGTAATTCACTATTTGAGGTTCACAATACAAGTAGGATGGAGAGCAGCCTTTGCCCCTGTTTTCAAAGGCATCTGGTATTGACATACTGACTGATAGGGCACCTTCATTTTCAGGAAGACGACAAAGAGAAGCATTCTAGGAAACAAGCCGTTGGCAGAGCATCCCTGGCTCTCTATGCTCCCTACATTCCTTTTACTCAGTCACCTTGGGCAAAACAAAAACATGCTGTAAAGCAGCCAACTTCACCAGCACATGCTGCCTCACAGTTAGAAGCAATCTGACTCCCGTGGTCATAGTTGCTATGAGAGGTGAACACGGGTGCCAGCTGGAAAGACTGGGTCCTCTTCCTCTTCTCTACTCCGGAAAAATGGGTGGGGCGTGTCATATATGTCCTGAACTTGAATCTCATCCTTCTTTTCCTAATAGAGGCCTGCCACAGCTTAAATGAGCCACAGAGGCTCAGAAAACTGGATTTCAGTGCAGACTCAATGCAGAATTTTGAAGAAATTGCTGTCAGGGAATGTACCTTCCCAGAGACTACTTTTCTAATAGGCACGATTTCCCCTCTGAATTTACTTGATCTTTTCCAATATCCATTTTGTTTAACACAGAGTTTTTATTTTATTTTAGAGAGAGGAAGGAGAGAGAGAGAGAGAGAGAGAGAGAGAGAGAGAGAGAGAGAGAGAGAAACACCTATGGGAGAGAGAAACATGGATCAGTTGCCTCCCATATGAGCCCCAACTGGGATTGAACTCACAACCTAGTTATGTGCCCTGACTGGGAATTGAACCTGCAACCTTAGGGCATGATGCTCCAACCAACTGAGCTATCTGGCCAGGGCTAACACAGAGTTTTTGATCTTTCCTTCCTCTTTCTTTCCGAATCTAAAGCCAAGTTTCTATTTCCGAGGAAAGCAATAAGGTGCTCATTACAAGACGTGTTCTTATTTTTCCAGAAATTAACAGCATGAAGAGACAGAAATGTGATGTGTTTCCCATAAAGATAACAATTTATAAAATGTATTGCAAGTGTACACTGTGCCGGAGTAGAGTCGACAGATAAAATACAGATCGCCTCTATTTTTATTTCCTAAATCTAGTCAGCAATCATGTTTGAGACTTTACATAGTTTATCTTGAATATTTATCAGGATTCTACAAAGTAGGATTAAAAAATGGCCAAGCTGGACTTTAAATCCAGCTGCGTCTCGTTTCTGAATCTAGGCTTCTGCTCTGCTTATTCCTTGTTCACATTGACGATAGAAATCCAAACAACGAAGGTCAATGAGAAGACACAGCGGGATTGATACTTGTGCTGAGCTGATCCTCTTTTCTAGGAAGAAGGCGACTTATCTCTAGGAATTAAGCCTCTACCTGGAAGCCAAGGGGGACTTTGAGAGAAAATTGTCAACAGACTTAACTATTTAGAAAAGAGGTGAGAGGGAGAAAAGCCTCATGTTCTTTGACCTTTAAATTTTTATTTTCCATGGTTTGAAACAGCATTTTCTGAAATATGATTTACCTAGGTGGCATACTGGGAGCTAGAAATATGAACAAAAAACCCTTCTTGCCCTTCCACCCCAAATCCTCAAAAGCTAATTACACAAATCATCTCTGATTGCCCTTTCAACAAAGGTTCTGTATTTCATAAAGTGAATATTTTTCTTTTGAAGTTATAAAAATGATACAATGTCTATTTTTCTTTCATTTTAAAGACATCAAAAATATTCCAAATAAAGTTATAAATATGGTCACATAATAGTTGAAAGACTTCAAGACAAAACATAGTTCACTTTTGTGAATCAGTCTGAGTCCTAGCCATTTTCCAGAGGGAAAATCCAGTGCAGATAGCAGTGGTCATAAAGATGAAGTGAGGCTGCATCGTGTCAGTGGGGAGGAGGAAAGTGCAGCTTAGAGCAATGTTTGCAGGCTTTGGACATTTATATATCACCTACAAGATTTTTTTTTTGTAACCCTCACTGGAGGATATGTTTTTAAAAAAATATATTTTTTAATTGATTTCAGAGAGGAAGGGAGAGGGAGAGAGATATAGAAACATCAATGATGAGAGAGAATCATTGATTGGCTGCCTCCTGCACGCCCCACATTGGGGATCAAGCCACAACTCGTGGATGTGCCCTTGATTGGAATGGACCCCAAGACCCTTGAGTCTGCAGGTCAATGCTCTATCAACTGAGCCAAACCAGCTATGACTGGAGGAAATCTTTTTATTGATAAGCAAAAGGAGAGAGAGAGAGAGAGAGAGAGAGAGAGAGAGAGAGAGAGAGAGAGAAAGAGAGAGAGAAACATTGATTGGTTACCTCCCATACATGGCCTGACTGGGCATGGAACCCACAACTGAGGTATGTGCTCTGACCAGCAATCGAGCATGCAACCTTTTTGGTGCCCAGGATGATGCTCCAACCAATAACCAACCCACCCAGCGGGACTACAGGATTTTTGCAATATCAATATCCTCCTTTTATTTACTTATTATTTTTTCTTTAAATCGTCTTTTTTTTTTTACTTAAAAATAAAGTTAGTCCTATTCTAACTAATAATATGCATGAAATTGTAAGTTTGATAGGTAATTATACATTTGTTTCTAGTAATTATTAAATTACAAAGACAGTCTAACATATTTCTTTGTGAGCTCCCTAAAATCATCCAGTACATCCATGTACTCATGATGGTATGTACAGGGTGTGCCCCCAAAATGTATACACTAACAGCTAATATCTCAATTGATGATTCTTTCTTTTCAATTTAACCCATTGGAATGAATAAATATTCAAAGTGTGTATACATTTTTGGGACACTCTATATATAATATTTTAGGAAATAGTAGTTTAGAGGGGGCCTGCAAACTTTGACTAGTCGCCTGTTGGTGAAAATTAAGCTTTATTGGGACACAGCTAGGCCCACTCATTTTTTATTATCTATGGCTGCTTTTGTACTACAATGGCAGGGTTCAGTAGTTGTTACAGAGACCATATAGCCTTTAAAACTAAAGGATACAGCCTTTACAGAAAAGTTTGCCAGCCCCTGGCTTGAAGGACCCAGGTAGATTTTGTCCATTCTCATGAACTGCTCTCTAGTTCCCATTCATGATCCACGTCCCCTTCTTAGAAGTGTCTTTCATCAGAGTAGAGAAAATTCACTTAAGCATAGGCTGAACCCACAGTGCTTAATGAAGGTCTATTGATAGATCTCCACCAAATGTCAATTTGCTGCAGGAACTAGATGTCTCATTATCCCCAACCAGCTGGACTGAACATTCTTGCACTTTTCTTCTCTCCAATCTTTAAAATGGCAGTGACATAAGATGGAATGTCAAGCTTGAACACCGGCTTTGAATAAAAATTCAACATTGATGTGACTGTCATCTATAGCTCTGATTTCTATATTTATGGCAAGTTTGGGCAGCTTCTGTTTGAGGTAAAGTTGAAAATTGTTAAGCAGAAAAGTAATTTTCACCAGGTAAAGGAAGGGGGAAAACTGTGAAGTTGTGTCACCTTGCCTTACATTGTCTTGCCTTTTTTTCTTCTTAGTTGTTTCTTGTGGAAGAAGCTAAAAATCCTTATATAAAAGCAAATGAGAATTGCTCATTTTGAGGACCCGAGAGAAATGTGTATGTGTGTTAGCTATTGCTTGCTCTGAAAACATGTTTTTATTACTGTTATTATAGTTGTTCATCATTGGATAGTAGCATTAACATATATAATTTATATCCAATTGATAGATAAGAAGATGTCACAATTAAGCATTTTTTAGTATAAGCCGATTTCTTCAAAATATTTATGGATTGAGTAACCACATTATGAACAAAATATTGAGATATTATAGAGAAGACAATGATCTATTGGTGTGCGCGCGCGTGTGTGTGGTGTGTGTGTGGTGTGTGTGTGTGTGTGTGTGTGTGTGTGTGTGTGTGTGTGTTTAGGCTGGGGAAGGATTGGGAGAGTTTTCATAGAGGACATTTTATTTGGGTCTGGAAGGATGAGTCACAGTTTTTAGGTGAGGAAGCAGGTGGAAGGTGTTTTAGGCAGAAGGACCAGCGGTAGGCCTCTGTGAGAAGCATCAGCTGCATCGTCATCGTCCACAGCAAGTTTAATGCTGGGCATGCCTTTAGGAACAGGCCATTATCTGGTTGTGCTGGCTGAGACTTTTGTGAAAGAGACACTTGTTCTTAGGAAAAAGATATGCTTCCTTGTCTTTGGGGAAAGAATATCCATCCCCTAACCTCTTGACGCTTTGGCCTGGCTCACCAAACCACACGACTTTTGTGACGTGGTTCCTGTTGGAGCAGTGGGGATTCAGGCTTGATAAGGGAGATGGGACCCATGCCCCAGACTTACTGTTGCTGAGAGATTTCCTTTCCCAGGTGTTCCCAGCGGTGACACTAAGAAGCCGCCCTGATGCATCTGCACCTCACACCATGATGCCGTCTGTATCTTGCTGACTTCTCCATGGTCTGGGCCCTCCCTGCCAATTCTCCATTGGCACCCACAGCAGGGATGGAACTAACCAGTGGATGCCCAACTTGTCTTTCTGCTTCCCCAGCGAGTGTCCCACGGGGCCTAGATTTCCTATAGCTCAGCCTTTATCCTTCTTTCAGAAAATGGCGTTTGTCCTGTGGGGGAGAGACAGGTATGACAGCTGCTATTCCAGGGACTCTGTGCCCAAGAGCAGAGAGATTCATGGGATCGTTTGCTGATAAAGGCCATGGGACAGTTTACAGTCTACTGAGCAGGGCCAGAGATTTGTTCTTAGCAACTCTGCCTTGATGCTGCAAACCAATGGGTAATGAGGGATAGGATCAAAGGCAAAAGTCCAACCAGGGGACATCAAGTAGTAATTTGCCGTGATTTAAATTTGGCAGAGACATGAAATCTCTGCTGGAATCTCATGAAGAAGTCCTTGGTTGTGTAGCCTGTGCATCAGGGGTGGCGTGGGGTAGACCCTGCAGCTTCTCCAAGATCAGTGTCATCTGGAGGACGGCTGCAGTGACTCAGCCAGGAAGGCCTCATGGCAGGCTGGGCATCAGAGGAAGGCGGCTTGGCCACAGTCTACCAGGCCTCCCACTTGTCCTGAGATTCTGCACCAGAATAAAGTCCAAATGTTCTTCGCATCTATTGTGAACCCCCTTGGATTCACATAGTTTATTGAGTCATGGCATGTAGAAGCGGAAGGTATCTTAGAGTTCATCTGCTTCAAGTCTTGTTTTATTTGAAGGTGAAAACTGAGGCTCAGAGAGGACAACTGAACGGAATTATCCAAGAATAGCCAACAGGGCTTAGCCATACAGAGGAGACCTTAATAAGAGCAGTACTGGTGGAGCGGTGGTAGAAAAAGCCAAGTTGGAGTAGATTTATGTTAAGATAAGTGAAGAACTGCAGTTAAGGTGTTTGACTAGCACTTTCAAAGGCTTTGCTGCAAGGGAAGGAAAGAAATAAAGTGGCAGCCACAGGAAAAGTGGGAAGTTCCAGAAAGGATTTTTTAAAATGGGAGAAATAACATGTTTGTAAACTGATATGGATGATTTAGTAGAGGGTGAACATTTGATGATAGGAGAGAGAGAGGGAGAATTGTTAGAACAGCATCTTTTAGTAGTCCAGAGGGGATGGGATCAAGTGCAAAGATGAAGGATCCTTTTTATTTTAAAAAATATACATTTATTGATTTCAGAGAGGATGGGAGAAGGAGAGAGAGAGAGATAGAAATATCAGTGATGAAAGAATCATTGATTGGCTGCCTCCTGCATGCCCCCTACTGGGGATCGAGTCCAAAACCTGGGAATGTGCCCTGATCAGGAATTGAACCAGTGAACTCCTGGTTCATAGGTCAATTCACTGAGCCATATCAGTGGGGCTGAGGGATCATTTTTAGATAGGAGTGTGATTAATTCATATGTTATCAGGTGAGAAGATGGGAATATTGCCTTGAAGGTAGTAGATGGGTAGAAGGGGTGGCAGAGTTTACCAAATTTACGTTGTTTCACATTTCTCCATGAAGAAGAAAGTGAGAATTGGCTGAGAGTAAGAATGTGGGAGGGGTCTTTGGGGTTTGAGGAGAGAAGGTGTGAGAATGTCCTTCCCAAGAGTAGGAAAGTAAATGGACTAGGAAAGTATAGCATTAATTCATCCACCATCATTCTCTCATTTCCTCTCTCCCTCCCTCTCTTCTTCCCTCTCTTTCTTCCTTCCTTCTTTCTTTCCTTTAATCCAGCTATCTCTTGAATGTCTGTAACACATGAAACACAGAGTAAACATTTTCTCAGACAGGTCTATTGGGAGAATCAGCTCTGTTCCAACTCAGTATCATGAATGAGTTAGCCAGGCATCAGGCCCATCTCACAGTTGTCAAAGCTGTTCCTGGCAGGCAACCGTAATGGTTGGAAATGGACAGTCAAAATGCCAGCTGCGAAGTTCTATAGGAGGATAGAAATCCAAAATCTAGCAGTGAAACTGAATTTGCTTTACTCCCACATACAGGTTTTCAAATTTCATTATTTAAGGAGGCTGTTCTCCTAAGTCAGTTGTCTAGAAATATGGTTCGGTTTATTTCTCAGAACTAGATTAAAAACATTTTCTTATATTGCAGTGTTTTCAGAATATATCCAAGCCAAGGCTATTCATCACATGAATCAGCCAAAGATTGTGGTCAATATTTCTTTTTCAAGGATTCTTAACAGCTGATAGGTGCTTGGAGCATGTGAATTGGACATTGTCCTTATTCATAGAGACCTAAAACAGAGCAATATAGAATTTATAGATTGTTTCAATTACGTGTGGGAAATTGAAACCTTCATAGGAAATGGAATGGCTAGGTATTCCATTCTTAATAGCTTTTCTTAAAATTCTGAGGGTTATTTCCAACATTATGAGCTTGGTGCTTTTTAATCTTTCCCACCACATCATCTGACTTTTATTTTCACTGTGTTGGCTGCTCCCTTGCCTCTTCCCTTAGTGTATTAACATGCTTTCAATGATTAAGGGGCCTGAAGTTGCTCAAAATAATTAAGATTGACTAAACTAGATACATGGTTCTAACTAAAAATGAATTTTAGAGGTTTGACTAGAAAGTGCATAAATCTTTAGGGGAGTTCATTTAAAAAACAAGCTAAATATCTACATACATAAAAGCCTAAGCGCCTGGGTGACCATTCCACCGTTTGACTGTTCAACTGGTAGCTATGATGCACACTGACCACCAGAGGGCAGACGCTCAATGCACAGGCATGGAAACATGGAAAAAACTGATGAATCTCAGAGGGAAGAGGGTAGGGGGAGGGTGGGAAGAGATTAACCAAAGATCTTATATGCATACTAGAGGCATGGTGCATGGATTCGTGCACTGGTGGGGTCCCTCGGCCTGGCCAGTGAAGATTGAACTGAAACTGGCAGTCCGACATCCCCCGAGGGGTCCTGGATTGTGAGAGGGAGCAGGCCAGGTTGAGGGACCTCACAAGTGCATGAATCCATGCACCAGCCCTAGTGTATCTATAATAGAGATGGTGCCATAACATCATCATCTCATTGGCCAGCAAATCATGCAGTAGCCCTTGGTTGTATTCACTGTTGACTCTGTACTCTGTTCTAATATAGATTCCTCCACACCAGTAGCCATCCCTCCAACACTCCATCTGAGTAATTGGTGGGTCCTTAATTGCTTTGCTATGGTCACTTGTGGAACTCCCTGGGATAGTCTCTTTGAAGGACAAGGCTCCCTCACTGTGAGTCCATTAGAAGAGGGGATGTGAAACAAGTAGCATATCCTTTACTACCCCCACCCTCATTACACTATTCTCAACATACACCACTCAGGGTTGTGTGGGGATTTTACACTTTGCTGAAGAGTTGAGAGAAGATGTTAAACTGGAGGCTGAATTTTACTTTTATTTTTTTGCAATCTTAAAGGGAAAACACAGGAGGATTATAACCTTCCAATGTGTTCCCTGGCAGAACACCCTCTGCTTTCTACCCTATTCCTTTACCTTCAGATGCTTGCCTCTCCCTGTGAGAGCTGACCCTTTTTTTCTTTTCTTTCTTTTTTTTTAACCTCAGATTAGTGACTTTCCACCTAACTTGCAGGAAACCCCATTCCTTATATGGTGAAATCTCAGATTCTCGGCTTATACAGTGAGCCACTAGGTCTGCCATCAAAACATTTCCCTTCAAGAGCTTCCTGAGTCCCATGTTTGTGGGTCCTGACAACCTCCACCCCATTTCCCGTTAAGACAATTTCTTTCTTTCAGATCGACAAAGATAATGTCTTCTTTTTTCCTTCTTCTCTGAGACACAGAATATAACAACTTCAAGGAGTTTGGGCTTTCATAGAGACTCACCAGAAACTTCAGCTTCCTGCCCTGAAAAACACACACCCTATTTCAAGGAACTACAAAGAGCCTGGCTACTTTCTTGAAATGGAAATAAGGGAGGAGGCAAACATGTGAAAACCAAAATAAAAGTAATATCTCAATCATTTTTCCATGTGTGTTTTTATTAACATCTGTATGTGTAAGTTCTTTTATCATTTCAAGGAAGTAACGACCTCTATTTCTGGGGTGCAGTGTTAAATTTTCTTAAAGGCTCCTTTTGACAAAGCACAAAAATACCTTAAGATGGAATGATGTGTGTTGAGGTAGGCTTTTCCTAAGGTCTTCCAAGAAGACCCTGAGATGAGTATTTATGTGAAAGTACTTTTAGGGAAAGTCATTGGGGCATTAGGGAACTAGGACCAGGTAGGAATGGTCTAAGAAAGGGGGTTATGTTGAGAAAAGTCCCCCAAGAAGCTCTTTGGCTCTATCCACAGAGGAATTCTGGAGACAGTGCAGATCCCACCTCAAACTTGCCCCAACCAGGAGGCAAGCAAGATGGAGTTTTTGTAGCCCTGCTCCTGTCAGTAATTGGTTAAGGACTATGAGGGGAATGTCAGTTCTCAGGCACTTGGAGGTCTCCTGTGGCCTGGGGGCAGCCCTCGGACAAAGTGACAAGTGTGGCCGATTGTATTTTCCCAAAATAGTATACTACTATCTCCCATTCCCCATGCTCTCTCCACATTATGACTTTGACACTCTTCCCATGGAGAGATGGAATCTATGTTTCTTTCCCTTGAACTTGTGATTGTTTCCCTGTATAGAAAATGCAGCAGAAGTGACACTACAGAGGCGAAGTTAAAAAAAGATCATGCACATTCTGCCTTGTTCTCTTGTGCGACTTGCCTTTGGATTCGTGTGCTGCTATGCAAAACGCTGAGGCCAGCATGCTGTGAGGAAGCCAATTTGCCCCATTGAGAGACGTATGTGGAAAGGAGTTGGCAGCCAGTATCCAATTGCCAGCCATGTGAGAGAGCCAGTTTGGAAGTAGATCCTCCAGCCCAGTCTAGCCTCCCCATCGGATGCCTTTCCAGGTAAAGTCAAGATGAGCTGTTTCCATTGATCCCGGCTCACCTTGAAGATTCATGAGCAAAATGATTATTATTATTTTAAATTAGGTTTTGGTGTGTGTGTTGAGTATGAGTGTGAGTGTGAGTGTGAGTGTGTGTTTACATATAGGAGATGTATTGCCTTTTACAACCTAGCTTTGGACGTCATATAGCAACACTTTCTCTAAAGTAACAGATCCACCCAGATTCAAGAGGAGGGAACATAGACCCAAACTCTTTGTAACAGGAATGTCAATGTCATATTGTCACACTTTGGGGATGAGAGATTTTACGGTCATCTTAGAAAACACAGTGCGTGCCACTAGGAAATCTAAAAACACTGGGCAGTGTTAGAAAGGTACACCTCTAACTGTGGGGTGTGGCTAATGTTTATCAGCCTTGAGACACTGAACATCAGAGGCTCTGTCTTTGAATATTTTACACACACAACAGTGTTGGATTCATAGTAATTGCACAATGAATGTTTATTATATAAATGAATGTTGTAATTTAAATTTCCTCTGACCTGGCCCTCACAAATAGTTTTTCCCAGGTTCATTAAGGGGGAAGGAGTGGGGGGGGGGGTTAAGAAAGCTAAAAAATCACATAGTATTATAGGAAGCCTTATAAAGCTGTTGGTGACAGTGGCGAGACAGACCCTGATGCTAGTTGGCAGAAATGGTGTGGCTAACCAGTGGCCTTACAAGGTCAGAGTCCATGGAGAATGAGACAAAGGAATAGCAACTTCTATGTACAGTCACTGTGCATGGGTTGCATGTGGCACCGCTGGCAGCAGCAGTAGTAGTAATAATTATTATTATAATTATAACAATGACAATAATTATAACATTAATTAAATTGGCTACAAACCATCTATGTGGTCTCAAGAACCATGGAGCAAGGTAGACATTCTTATCCTTATATTTTTAGGTGATGAAACTGTGATTAATAAAGATGAACTAATTTTACCAAGATCACACACCTATTAAGAGCAGAACTGGGATTTGAACCAAAATAGATCTGATCCATAAGTGTGTGCTCAATCGGCTACCTCCCGCGTCCTCCCAGGCGCTTTCAATGGGCACTGAGGAATTCCTTGGGGAAATAAAGCGTTTGGAGGTTTGAGAGGCCTGGGATTTCCAGGGTTGAGATCATTAAAAGAGTTATCAAGTCCTTGATGTTTCTCCTTCTGACTGGTGTGACCTAGAAAGCAAACGTTATGTTAAAATATAGAAAGTGTGTGAAAATTTCACTGGGAAAAGAACTTTCTTTCCGAGCATTTTAATTTCCCTGTGCTTCGGTGCTCTGGATCTTGAAGACACATCCTCTAAAATCTTTATCTGAATGGAATGAGAGGAGTCGACTGCTATTCCTGGAGCGTCTCAAACTACCTCATTAGCTACTTGCAAATGGTCATTCAGGGAAAGCTACATTCAATCTAGGTTTATGAACTTACCAACTTATTTCCTATTCATTTTGCTTCTAGCACTACTTATGCATTCATCTCCACATAAGTAACTCTTTTTAAGACAGTTTTTTAAACATTCATTTTCATCAAACGTTAACATGCACATGATTTAAAGAGTCAAACTGTGTTACAAGGTTTGATATGAAAACCAGTAACCCTCACTCTACCTCATTTTCACCTTCCTAAGAGACAACCATTTTTATCGCTTTTGGTAGATTCTTTTGGTACTTACTACCGTAGTTTAAAATAACATTGTTCTGTTAGGCATTATCTATTGACTCCCTGATATTAAAGGATTTAGCTCTTTGAATCCCCATCCCATACTTCCCATTCTCCTGTCCTACCATTGTTATATCATATCATTTCGGTCAATACTCCGAGTTTACACTATGACAATGTAAATTATTTACAACTGAGTCAGGGAATATACTAGCATAACTATCCTGCACTGCCTTTTGTTTTCCACAGTGAAATTGTCCTTTGTTTTCTTGTGTATTTTCTATGTATCTTTCCCCTATATTAAGTCCAAATTTTCACCAGTTCTTCAATTCGCCTTTCAGTATATATTCAGATGCATCAGGCATTATATTGATTTCATTTTTCTGTGCTGGAACTGTCCTACTTGTTTCAATATGGACTGATTGCTTTCTACCCTGGCTGTCAGCTGCTCTTCTGGGATTACCCTTCCCCATCACCAGGGGATCCTGGTGTTGTTTTCCCAGTTTCCTGAACCCCAATTTTTTTCCTTTTGGTTTACTCTCTTTAAACATTTTTTTTTGGCACTAGCTGGTTTGGCTCAGTGGATAAAGCGTCGGCCTGCAGACTGAAGGGTCCTGGGTTCAATCCCCAGTGAGGGGCATGCAGGAGGCAGCTGATCAATGATTCTCTCTCATCACTGATGTTTCTATCTCTCTCTCCCTCTCCCTTTCTCTCTGAAATCAATAAAATATATTTAAAAAACATTTTTTGGTCCCACATGTATACCAGTAAATGCCTGAGAAATGCTGCATAAAGATAAACTATAGCTTTAGAGATACATGTTTAGGTAGTAGAACTATAAATAAAACAAGGAAGTTTAATATAATGGTTACCTTGGGAGGCAAACAGTGAGTAAAGATTGGGAGGGGTCCATTGGAAGTTTCTAAAAGTAGCAATGTTCTTTCCTCCCTCACCTGGCTGGTGGTTACATTAATATTCCCTGTTTGATACATTATTATGCTATACATTTTTGTTTTGTTTTGTTTTGTTTTTTGTTTTTGTTTTTTAAAATATACTTTATTGATTTTTTACAGGGAGGAAGGGAGAGGGACAGAGAGCCAGAAACATCAATGAGAGAGAAACATCGATCAGCTGCCTCCTGCACACTCCCCACTGGAGATGTGCCCGCAACCAAGGTACATGCCCTTGACCGGAATCGAACCTGGGACCGTTGAGTCCGCAGGCTGACGCTCTGTCCACTGAGCCAAACTGGTTAGGGCTACATTTTTGTTTTGTACACTACTCTGTATGGATAATATATTAGAATATAAAAGCATCTATATATATAAAAGTCTAATATGCAAAATGTCCCCTGAGGAGTTTGACTGGGAGAATGGGAGTTCGATTGCTCTCTATGAGGTGCGCTGACACCAGGGGGCGGCACAGATCATGGTTGGGGCACTGAGGGAGCGGGGGTGGGGGGGTGGGGGGGGAGGTGGAGGTGGGGAAGCGGGGAACGTAATCGGCCCTGATCACCGGCCACGCCTAGGGACCCTATCCGTGCACGAATTTCATGCACTGGGCCTCTAGTAAAAATATCAAAGGGTTTAAATCAATACTTGTTAGGTACAATAGCCTCATTAATTGTGGTTATTAATGTTATTGTTAAAGCAGCAGTTTCAACCAGTGGAAACTTCCCCACTCAGGGACTGTTTGCGCAATGTCTAGAGACATTTTTGGTTGTTTCAGTTGGGGAA
>NW_005874664.1:0-14739 GCF_000147115.1 Myotis lucifugus
CCCTTTAAAATAAAGTATATATATATATAGACATATATATATATATATAAAATCCCTTTAAAATAAAGAGCAATATAAGAGGAAAACTACATAGGGATTAATGGATACTGTTCGTCTCATGGAAGCCATCAAAAATATATTGAAAGAAGTGCATTTTAATATAAAATTTCAAGGGAAAATGGAATAAATCACTTGGCAAATAGTAAAGAAGGAGCACAAATATACCATACATATGAGAGGAAAAAGTCAGTGCTAGATTTTATCTCCTATAGAATCTACTCCAGAGTTCCACAATCCTTGACTCATTTAACAAATATTTATTTATTGAGTGCCTCTAGTTTGCCAGGCTCTTCTAGTCCTGGTACTTATTAAATATCTGCTGAAATAAAGTGAAGTTGTAAACCTATCTTTAAATCCCTGGAAAACCACCCCCATCTCTGCTTAGTTACTTGTATTTTCTGTTACTTGGAAACACTTCTATGTCCTCAGGTTCCCAGTGCCTGCTAGAACCCATACATCTGATACTTCTCCTTGTTTCTGTCTGACCCAACACTCACAGTCAAAGTCTGTGCCAAGGGCTGGTTTCTATGTCCTAATTGTTTTGTGTAAGCTGTACAGGGACCTCTGAGAAGCCCTTGATCCCAGGGAAAAATGCTAAGGGAAAGAACCAATTTTTGACTAATGGAAACTGGTCTCCAGTTATCTCCGTTTCCAGTAAGGTTGCCCATAGGTCACGAGATAAATTTAACAACTCATTTGTGAGCATATAGAGGCTTCAGGCTGAGGTATATTTAAAAACAAAAAGAAAATCTACTTCTTTCCTTAGTTACCTTCATGGCCTTAAGCTTCTAGTGATGTTTTTGTAAGTCACGCACACATACCCAAAAAAGAGAAAGTTAGGTTATTGGCATAATTTGTCAATTTTAACCTAGAGTTTATGGTTAGCAATATAAAGCCTTAATAATAAATATAAGTTTAATGTCAAAAAGAAATTCGTCTTTGTCCTGTGTCATTTGCTGTTACATTCGAGAATTCACAAAGCCCTGCATTTTTGTTCCATCTACATGCACTATACTTTACACCAACTTTTCCTTAACATGGAGGAGATCCTGATGTTATCAACACCTATAGCATTGAATCTTTGGAACTTTCTCCTTACATTAGAAGCCATGTTTGAATCAGTTTAATTTGTGCTGTTTGTCTCATGGAATCCGTCAGAAAATGTATTGGAAGAAGTACATTTTAATATAAAATTTCAAAGGAAAATGGAATAAATCAACAGGCAAGTAGTAAAGAAGGAACACAAATACACAATACATGTGAGGGGGTGGAAATCAATGCTAGATTTTATCTTCTGTGATAATTTGCAAAATGGTATTTTGCTTTCTCCTTCTATATTCTCCATTTGCCAACTTCTGACCCTAAACCATCTGGAGCTGGTTGCTTCCCCAGGGCCATGGCAGTGACCATGACAATAAGTTGGCTCCTTTGTCATTGCCTGTTGCACTGAGAGGTTTAATTATCTGAGGTAGCCCCCCAGTATATTATAGGGGGAAAAGTTGTAAGTCATTTCCATCTTTTTTCCCCCTGTTATCAAATTTTTAAGCCTAGAAATAAATTTGATTTCTCAAATTGGCAGGTTACATGGTGAGTTTGATTAAGTGCTTTACTCTAAAAATAACCATAAGTTTGACAACATTCTCTGTCGGCATATAAAACACACAAAAGTGATTCATCTCCCTGACTGTAAGAGCAACTGTGCTGAGATGCCACTACTTTCTTATAACATTGACAAAACCAAATGTGTGACAGTTTTATGTGTTGGGGCAGCTGTAGAGAAACAGGAGCCCTCAGGCAGTTGATGACAATGATACAACTCTGCAGACCATGGCTGAACAATATCTAACAAAGTTTACCCTTGCATTTGCCCTTGACCCAGCAACCGCACTTCATAGAATCTATCAAGAAGTTATGGCTCCAAAATATGAAATATTTAACAAGATTATTCATTACAACATAAATCATAATAACAAAAATTAGAATCAGTCCCAAATGTCCATCAATAAGACACTGGTTGAATAGATTAGGATATAGCAACACAATGCAGCATAATTTAGCTTTAAACAGAAAAGAGAAAGAAATATATGTTCTACTTGAAACAATATTCAAGATAGACTGTTCAAAACTAAATTTTTTAAAGAAGTATTCATAGTAGCCCTTTATGTAAGGAAAAATCTCTCTGTGTCTCTCTCATTTTTGCAAAAGGAAACAGTAGAAGGGAAAACCAAAATTAATGAAAATAGGAACGAATAAGATGGGAGGAACAGGAATGAAAGGATACGTCTCTAACTATACTTTGTAATATACAGTGTATAAGTAAGTTTACAGTTGTGAGTATGTAAAACAGTTTAGTCTTATATTATTATCTATTTATTTTTATATTATTTTCCACACAAACAACTTTAAACCTACTTTTGCCTCACCCTATAGAGTTGATTTTGGAAGTAACATAAAAATACCAAAAAATAAAAATAAGTATATGAATGAACCTACCTGTAGGCAAAGTTAATACCATAACTACAAAGAAAAGACTTACTTTAAATGTCCTTAAAACAGTATTTTGGCTAAGCTAACTTAGTGATCATATTCTAAAGAAAAATAAAGCTGCAAAGAAATCTGAACCTTAAGCAGTCAAACTTACCGTGTAGTATTAGTGCCAATCATTTGAAACTATCCTATAAAGGGTGTGCAATGATGAAAAAAGTAATTACATTAATGGTGTTAGGAACCATGATTACTGGTGTGAAAGAAAAAGTTTATAAGTATAAAATGAAAGAAGATAAGAAAAAGCTGTTATTTCTAGTTTATATTTAACACAACAGTATGAGCTCACGATTTTTTTCAAAAATATATATTTCACACATATGTCCACTAAAAAGGAATAGAAGAAATGAAAAATTGCAGTCACTACACAAAGCCCTGACTGTCAAGTCTAAATATCATTGGCTACCGAAAGGGAATTCTTTGGCGGAAAGGCTGATGCCCCGCCCAGGGGAGGAAATAGACAATATGAACCTGGAATATCTTATTGTCCCAGAAAGCAAAAATGCTACCAAAGAGTTATAGGTCAGATTAAAAGGAAACCTAAGACAACATGAATGGACTTTCATTGCCACAGATGGAACAATTGTAATTAAAATCATGACTGCAATTGATTGAAATGCATTAATCTATTTAAAAACTATGTTTGAATTGTTATTCACATATTTTTAAAGCCCAAAAGGGGGGAAAGATTATTAAACACTTTGGAAATAACTTAGATTTCAACATTTTACTCCAAAGTTGCCAATTAAAAATACTCCCATTAACGGTTAAAGTCATGTGGTAGAAGCTTGATAGAAAACTTCATAATGTAGCATCACAGAGTGGGACAAGATATTGTATATCTCCTAAGATGTAGCATTATGAAGGACATAGCTCCACTTCCTCTCCCGAAAAGAACAAAAATGTAATCAAGTTACGTAACACCATAATGAATCAAGCAGGAAATTCTAAAACCTGGGATTTCTAAAGCATAACTGGTCTTGTTTTTCTTCTGAAGTAAGGCTGGAGTGACAAATGCATGGAATATACTTCTTAAGGAAAAATGAAAAGCAAGGAAGGCAGACTAGCAGATGAAATTATGTGATGAATATACGCAGGCTCATATTAATCTTTCCACTTTTGTTTTGTTTGAAACTTTTCTTGATAACAAATTCAGAAATTGCTTTTTGTTTTCTGATACATGGAAGCCTTGGAGCCAATGGCTTGCTCTGCCCTCCACAGTCATCAACCCCATTGTAGATGGCACTGTCCCTGGCAAGGAAGTCATGGTTGGACATCAGCAAGCTGCCCACTAGTGTCAAATGGATATTCAAAGCATTCCTTTTAAAGAGATTGGTAATAATCAACATTCTTTTCAAAGAAATTCTATCTTAAAACCATAAACTAGAGATGCCTCCTTTTTCCAGGTAAATAAATGAGAACTAGATTTTTCTCAAATCTTGAGATTGTACCTGTGAATCTGCCTGAGTAATTCCCTAGTCATCACCTTGACCTTCTTCTGTCTTGTGTGCAGAACAATGCATTTCTGGCCCAGTGAGGATTAAAAAAGATAGCAGGCTATCTCAGTCCGCTGGGGCTTCTAGAACAAAATACAGGCACACCTCCTTTTGTTGCGCTTCACAGATACTGTGTGTTTTTTTCACAAGTTGCAGGTATGTGGTCACCTTGGGTGGAGAGAGTCTGCCAGTGCCATTTTCCAACAGCATTTGCTCACTTCGTGTCCCTGTGTCACATTTTGATATTTTTTTCAATATTTCAAACATTTTACTCATATTTGTTATGGTGAACTGTGGTCAGTTATCTTTGATGTTACTGTTGTAATATTTTGGAGGCACCATAAACCATGCCTATATATGATAGTGAATTTAATGAATAAATAATTGTATGTGTTCTGACTACCAGCCATTCCCATGACTCTCCCCCTCTCCTTGGGCTTCCCTATTTCCTGAGACACAACAATATAGACATTAGGCCAATTCTACCATGACCTCTAAATATTCAATTAACAGGAAGAGTCATACTCAGCCATAGTGGCTCAGTGGTAGAGCATCAACCTATGAACCGGGAGGTCGCAGTTCGATTCCCAGTCAGGGCACATGCCCGGGTTATGATACAGGCTCTCTCCCCAGTGGGGGGCGTACAGGAGGCAGCCGATTGATGATTCTCTCTCATCATTGATGTTTATATCTTTCTATCCCTCTCCCTTCCTCTCTGAAATCAATACAAATACACACACACACACACACACACACATTAAAGGAAGTCACATGTCTCTCACTTTAAATCAAAAGCTAGACATGATTAAGCTTAATGAGGAAGGCAGGTCAAAAGCTGAGGTAGGCTGAAAGTTAGTCCTCTTGGCCAGTTGTGAATGCAGAGAACATATTCTTAGAGGAAATTAAAAGTGCTACTCCAGTGAACACATGAAAGATAAAGCGAAACCGCCTTATTGCTAATATGGAGGAAGCTTTGGTGGGCTGGGCAGATCAAAGCAGCCACAACACTGCCTTGCCCTGTGATGCCGTGAGAGCTCAGGATTCGTGCCAGAGTGTAACCAAACAAGAAGCCAGGAAGGCAGGACAGACCCAGCCCACAGGACGTCCAGAAAACAGAGCTCGTGTGGTTGGTGATTGGTAACCAGGGAAGGTTATTGAGGGGAGAGTGGCCTGGACCTCACTGCTCAAAAGCGGTCACCCAGCACAGTGAGCAGGATGAATGCACTGGAGAAGCAAGAGCTGAGGACAAAGACTCGGTGAGGAGGGGTTGTAAGTAGTTGGGTCCATCCTGCGAACTCACTAGGTGCAGTGTAATCATCCCAGAGATACGACTTAAGGGCAGCAGAGAAAACTGCCCCTCACAAATTATTTTCCCACTGAAAAGACTGCTGACAGTTTTTCTATTACTCAATACACTCAATTCTTGTGGGACACATGGCCTTTTTTTTGAAAATGCATGTGTTGTTTGGTTGGGGAACATCCCAGCAGCAAATCTGTATCTTCTGCTCACTGGTTTATCATTTGGGTAGGCAGATACCCTGCGACAGTTTCGCTGGGATAAAGGCCAGAGGAAGGTCTACTGCAAGGGATGAACTCAGTAACTGAGGGTCTGCCCTAACCGGTTTGGCTCAGTGGATAGAGCGTCGGCCTGTGGACTCAAGGATCCCAGGTTCGATTCTGGTCAAGGGCATGTACCTTGGTTGCGGGCACATCCCCAGTAGGGTGTGTGCAGGAGGCAGCTGATGGATGTTTCTCTCTCATCGATGTTTCTACCTCTCTATCCTTCTCCCTTCCTCTCTGTAAAAAGTCAATAAATATATTAAAAAACAACAACAACAAGGTAACTGAGGGTCAGTTTGAGAGCATGACCTGATTGAAGGAAAGACAGTGCTGTCACCAGAGCCCCAGAGCGGGTGGACAGAACAAGGACAATGCAGTGGAAGGCAAAGCTTTCAGCCACTTCCCCGCTGTACTTAAGGCCAGCACCCCCCCTCCCCCCCCCCCGCATTCCCTCATTTCTCACTCTTGGATATTGACTTTCTCGTGAGAGAGTGAAGTAGAACTGACAACATGTGGTTGTGATTTCTTTGAAGAAGAATAAATATATCCTGAGTGCACATTTCTCTGTTCATGTTACCACCCAGCCATGGGCTTTTAAAAAATAAATTGATGAAGGTTAACAATGCTATGATAACTAAAACTATGCTTTAAAGAAGGTGTACTTTGGAATTTCCAACTGTTGTAGTGGCTGAGTTATATTCATGTCATTTATTAGAAAAGCACAACATTTACTGTGAAATCTCCTTGAATATATTTTACAACATCTGACAATAATTATAGCTACCCTTGTATTTCAGAGAGCAGTTTGTGTATTACACCCCTAAAACAATATAAGATAAAGGAAATGTTGGTAAATTTTCAAATTCTGTCTTTTTGTTTGAGGACTGAGAGTTCCCCACCATTTCCCTATAATTGGCTCATCTAATTCTATGTCTGTATTTGTAAAGTGAGAAACAAGGCAATATTCTAGATAATTCAGAATAAAATTAACTTTCACCTCAATTATTCTCTTCATTGCAATTGAACGTTTTTAAGAGGTGAATTATGTGGCATTCGCTTAAATTCTTCACCAGACACTGCATGTCACAGATCACGTTAGTCGAATTTAAACTTTTTTGGCGCAATAATTAGTCTCTATTGTGTAACCTCGATGGAAAGGTTTTCAGAAAACAGTGGAAAGAAAGCCCCCCTCCGCTGTGCTCAACAGACCTCTACCCCTGTCTGAGCGGTGCACTGAAGCCGAAACGGTCACCTGTCTGTGGTGGCTTAGTGGGTTTGGAAACCTGTGACCTGAAAGTAAGAGGTGGCTGAGGGGCACCATCAGGAACAACTGTGATCGATACCATACAGTGAGTGGGCTGTGACTTTGCCGTTATCAGAGCTGGGCTGTTAATGAAGCACAACTTTCTTTTTATCTCCTTTGAATTCCTTCCTGTTGTTCCACCCCACCACACACATGTGCACATACACGCACACGCTTATACGCATGCACATACGCACACTCAAACACACGCACGTGCACACACACTCCTAAGCAGGGTGTGCATTTTAAGTCCCATTATCATAATCAGCTGATATCCAACGAAGCCCCAGGTCTCATTGCACATCTTGAAAAACCTTGCTGCCTGGGCCCACCCCTTAATATTCTGACCCAGTTAGCTGATCCAATTTAGCTGATTCTATGTGGGATGAGTGGGCCCTGCTCCCAGGCACCTCCCAAAGATCTCAAACCCCCCTGAGAGTGTGAACTTTCCTGAGGGGTTCTGATCTAACTACTCAGGGGTGACTTCCTCTTTGGGAGGTCCATATACATCCTAAAACTTCATTGGAAATCAGACCAAACTAAACTATCTCCCAGTTTTAGTTACAACCCCTGTAGTCTTTTTACAGGTAGAAAGCTTGTTTTTACATATAAAGGCTCTTGATATCCCAGCAGGTGAATGTGTACTTTGAAAGGATGGGAGAAATAAAACTTTCTCACCCTCCTTGAAACCCTCTTTCTCTCCAAAATGAGCTGCCTATAGCCAAAAGGGTTCCCAGGAGTTGTGGGACCCCATACCTGCTCACAGTGCAGCTGGTCACCCCACACCAGGGCGGCTGCAGAAAGGGAGGTGACCATGACCTCCACAGGGTGCAAATGAAAGCTTCTCAGTGGCTCAGGTCCTTGTTTAGATATTGCTTAGATTTGGTCTGTGCTGTCATTCTGGAGATACTGTTTTATGTCTTTACAAATTTCCATATCAGACAAAATAGTATACTATGTAAAAATATATCATAATTGAATTTTTAAAATATATTTTGATTGATTTCAAAGAGGAAGGGAGAGAGAAGGAGAGAGATAGAAACATCAATGATGGAGAGAATCATTGATCGGCTGCCTCCTGTATACCCCACACTGGGGATCGAGCCCGCACCCTGGGCATGTGCCCTGACCAGGAATTGAACCGTGACCTCCTGGTTCATAGATTGACACTCAACCACTGAGCCAAGCCGGCAGGGCTTTTGTTGTTGTTAAGTTTTGTTATGTGTTGTTTGGATTACAAAATTGAGGCCAGGCAGCATCCTGCAATGAAAGAACACTCAGTGGAAGTGATGGGAGATGGATGGGGTACTCATCTTTGCTTGGACATTAATTGGCACTGTGGCCGTCAGTAAATTACTTTACCTCTCTGTGCCTTCATCTTCAAAATAAAGATCTGAAAAACATATCCAGCATCAGATTCATAACCATAAGCTGGAGACAAGAAGGAACTAGAAATGAGTGAAAAGATAGGGTTGTAAGGAAATAGGGCTGGATGGAAATCTGAAGACTTTTAAAATTTTAAAGTCAAATAAAACATTTGCTAAGTTTATTGCCTGGACATCCAGGGTAACCCTTTCACAAAAGAGTTTTTAAGGTTCTTGTTGCCTTTAAATATTATGATCTGAAAAAAATAATCCTTTGGTGTATTGGGGGGTTTTATAGAAATGGCAAGATTTCTATGAAAGTTTACTTGTGCCAATTTTATAGTATTTCAAATTCAAAATTTTATTATGTGTCATGGCAATATTTTAGTGCACAAAAGCACTGTATTTCCTGTTTTCCATCTACCGCCAATAAAGGTTTTCTAGAATGAGTAAGCTATTGCATTGCATTGGTCCACCTCAAGGAAAGAGATTTTTTCAGAATGGGATTGGAACCTGCCTTCTGCCCCTGACTTTATAAGAGGGATTTGCATTTCCCACAACATGTGTCTTGACAGGACCATATGGTACAGCCATGTCACGCTCTCCAACCGAGCACTTTCTATAGCTGTTACTGTCCATATGTACAAAAGGGGATGACTGACCTGGGAGGCAGCAGAAAGCACCAAAAGAAAAAAGGGATAATTCAGCCTCAAGTACAAGTGGCGTTTATAGCCACTGTTTCTGGAACAAGCCAGTAGCTAAACAATAGGTTTGTGAATTAACTTCTTCCCAGTGACAGCTCAGAAGCTACATGTTCACTGTGTCAGCAGAAGAGACTGTGTCATCTTGAATGTTACCTGATTTCATTAAGCCTCTCTTGCTATTTCTGTCATTTAAAATACATGTTCCTGTTCCCATACCCACCCCCAAAATGTGTAGAAATGTGTTAGAGGCCTTGAGATTTTAAATGAGAGTACAGGCAGGAAGCCAAATGTGTGATCCCGGTTGTCCTTGAAAGGGACACTGTTCACACAGTTTCCTGACATGGGTGCTCTTGCCAGTCAAGCCCCTGGGGAGGGCAGAGCAGGCTGGTTAACAGACAGGGGTCAGACAGGTGATTGTGCCTTTTTCCTGGGCAAAGTGAAGGCAAGAACAGGAGAGAGAGCGAGAGAACCCCACAGAGAGAAAGACACACACACACACACACACACACACACACACACACAGACAGGAAGGTTGTAGAGGACAAGCTACCCAGACAGGGCAGCCCAGCATGCCAAGGGCTCTGGGAGGGGCATCGAGGAACTGCAGTGTCTCCAGTTTGCTGCCACCCCGTTGGGTTTTCTTCACTGTCCCCAACATGCTAAGTATCTGTTACTCTCCTAGAAACTCACATTCTAGGACAGATAGACCATCAGTGCCTTTGTGGCACAGCTCAGACAGATGGGAAGTCCCAAATACCCATACACAATGAAGAAAACATCATTTCAGAGAACACAGCCAACATATAAGTCAGCCTTTCAAATGACAGGTTTCGAATTCCAAGGAAGCCAACTGGAATTGCAAAGAACTTTACTAGACCTAAAATTCTCTAGCCCGTGACAGGCTGCCTCACATTTTCCTCCCACTCCTTAGATTCATCCACTTCCACCTTACTTCCTCTTCCCTAAAAGGGATCTGCTGAATATTGTCTCTCTAGGAAATACCAAAAGAATCTCAGACCTACACTCCCCACACCTCCCCCAATTTCAGTTTCCAGTGTCCTGTTCATAACTAAGTTGCAACTCACGGTACCCCCAAAACCACTCCTTCCTTCCTACTCCTGCATAGCAGCCATACAGTCTTCTGGAATGTCCAGTGAAAATATCAGATAAGACCCCGACCTTAGATTCAGGCAAGTGTGCTCTCTAAATCAAGGTCACAAGATTGAAATATGTAATGATTATAATGCAATGGTTCTTCAATTTGGGCTTTGTAAGAACCACCTTGGGCCCTATGAATATAGCTCCTCCTTCCATCTCCCCACCCTCATCACCTGATGGAGCCTGTGTGGATTAAGAAAGCATGCGATCACTAAAATACACTTGGAGAAATGTTGTCTTAGTGAAACAATGACCATGAGGCACACGTAGTCCCAGTGGGATCATTTTCTCTTTGAGGTCATAGGACCAGGCCAGAGAAAGAAACCCCGCGGGGTGGGACTGAGAGGGTCAGAGCAAGGTTGAGGCACACCGACGGATGACAGTAAAACAGCGTGAGAATCCATAGCCAACTCAGATTCTCCCCAGGCTGCCCAATCCATAGTCTAATCCTTCCCAAAAGGTTTCCATCCCAACAATGAATGGAAAGATCTCGAGTTCTACCACCCAGGTGAGCAATGGGTTTCCTAAGTGACATAGATTTGGGCATACTTACATATGGCTTTCAAAATCTGGAGTAATCGTGCTTTGCTTTTCCTACTCAACCTTGTGTTCCACGTTTGCCTGCGTATATGCTGTGCTGGCTTTGTGAGGGTGTTGCAAGTGTCTGTTTCCCAGATGACGAGTGAAGGCCTGCGTACCACATGGAATCGCCCAGAGAAAGACCTTAAGATCATAGCCTTAAAGACACAGAGTGGGAGAAAGCACATGCAGGTGATGCATAGACTCGGGCTCACACACCTAGCACCCAGCCGGCAGGCTTATGGCTGCCCATGCCTTTCCATACACATATGGCACTTGATTGGGTCAGTTCTGGTGCCTGCCCCAGGGAAAGCACGGATCTGCAAGGAGCAGCCTAGGGGCAGCCACCAACTGGAGACACACAGGAAACATGATCTGTGTGGACTCCCCACTTATTGGAGATAGTGGTCAGACGCTGCGTGCTCCCCTTGTGCCACCTGTAACCGGAGAGGACACAGCAGCTGAGCTGGCGGTGATTGTGGCCGTCCTCGTGCGCCTCCCTTTGTGAGTGAAGTGGCCCATCCCCTGCCATCTGGTGTCCCAAAGCACAGAGTGAGCAGGAGGCGTTTTAATTATCATGAATCTTCAGGAGAGGACAGATAAAGAGGAAAGGAGAAGGAGCCCGCAGGAGTGAATTAGGTCCTTGAAGTTCATCGAAAGCAGCCTCCTCCTTGCATCTGGCTGAGGACAAAGGGACAGATGAGGTCAGTCTCCTCCCCAGCCGGCGGCTAAGGGCCTGATGGGCGGCTATGGGCCCGGCGATGGAGTGCCTGCTAGCTACCACTGCTCTCCATGCTGCATCTCAGCTCACCTGCAGCTTCCTGGGGCTTAGTATTATCGTCCTTCATAGGTGAATAAACTGAAGTGCAGGGAAACTAGGTGAGTGAATTGAAGCGCAGGCACTTCAAGACAAGTCAGGATTCAAGCCTGGGTCAGTTTCACTCCGAAGCCCACATATTTCCCACTAGGACAGCGGTCTGCAAGCTTTTGGGGATCAGGCGCCCTCCACAGTCTCTAGACCCCAAAAGGCCTTTGTTTGTGTTGGCCATATAGGGAATAATTATCACCTTAGAAATTAAAACTGAGAATATTTTAAATATTCATTTATTAATTCACTTAAAATTATTATTACATGTTAACAAAAATAGTCTGTCTTATGAAAAATAACTTTATTGTTCAAAACTAAGCAAAATAATGAGTGACATTATTTTACATTTCTGCAAGTCTCTCTAATATCTGATTAATGGAAGATTCTTGTATCTTGTTCTGCATTCAGTCTGTTGTAATATCATCCTGTGGCCTCTAGAAAACTTCATGAGGAGAGTGAAAAATATCTAAGTAGTATTTTGAAAACAGGATTTACCTCAAAAATCCCCCACCCCCTGCAAGAGTGTCGGGGACCCCAGGGGTCTCCAGGCCACACTTGGAGAACCGCTGCCCTGTGGCCACACCCTACATGGAGAGTGGAGGTTGGCTCGGCCCTGTGCAGGTCCCTGGCTGTGTGTGCTCTGGAACCCGTCACCAATGCAGGCCAGTCCCTTAAACCATGAACCACTGTGCACGTAAATCTTAGAAACATTACCTCATGGATCTCAGGGCTGAAGCTTCCTCTAAGGAGAGGATGGTTTCTCATGTGCCAGTGTGGTCCCCAAAGAGTAATCTTGTCACTCTCATGGTGCCTGCAGGGCAATGCTTCTTTTTTTTTTAAATATATTTTATTGATTTTTTACAGAGAAGAAGGGAGCGAGATAGAGAGTTAGAAACATCGATGAGAGAGAAACATCGATCAGCTGCCTCCTGCACATCTCCTACTGGGGATGTGCCCGCAACCCAGGTACGTGCCCTTGACCGGAATCAAACCTGGGACCTTTCAGTCCGCAGGCCGACGCTCTATCCACTGAGCCAAACCGGTTTCGGCAGTGCTTCTTAAGAGGTGGGATTGCCACTCCCTGGAAGGCAGGCACAGCTCCTCCCCTACCAGACTGACCCAGCAGGAAGCCCAGTCTTCTGAGGACCAGTTTCCACAGCTCATGTTCAGATGGTTAGAGGCATTCATTACAAAGTGCTTGCTCTTTTAATTTCACTGTGAAAATATGGACCCTGATCCGTCATAGGACAACACGGCCAGCACTGCCTGCTTTTCTCCTTCGGTGGGTTGCAGAGTCAGGGTCACATTCAAGATAATGACCATCAACTGAAGTTTCAAGCAAGGGCAGCAAACAGGGTCCAGCTCCAGGTTCATCAGCTGGAACCAGATAAATGGAGATGACCCAGCAGAGAAATGCAGCAACGGGAAGGGAGATCGGACCCACCAGCCAGAGTCAGGCTGCCACCGTCAGGCAGACAGACTCCGGCCAACTCAGCTCAAGGTCAAGCGCATCACAAATCAGAATCAGAAAGGACAAGGCAGGCCAGGCTTGGCCTTCATCCTAAAACACTGTGTTGGCAGCGACAGGCTTCCGGGATATGGTGGTCCTGGTTCGCTGGTTGGTCCACCAGATGCCATTGGTGTCCTTACAGAATCTATCTGACATCATTTTAATAAGAGGATATTATGTACTTATAGTAAACTTTATCAGTAGTTAATTGTTTTTATTTTTAAAAATAATATTTCATGTCAGCTTTGAGCATTTGAAGATTTCTATATATGCTTTTGAACTACAGTTTCCATTAAATTTGCAAGTGTTGCCTTTAGGTTGAAAGTGACCTACTACTTGGGCTTCTAAATAGTTTTCCCAACTTTTTAACATTCTCTCAGTTTATAGCAAGGCTACTTATGTGGGAACAATTTATAATTAAAGTAAGATAAGTAAATTAGAAGTGACTTGTTCAAACTATGAACAACTGCCTCAAAGGACAAGTGGAAAAATAGACTTCCCTTTAGCCAAATGCCATCCTATTGCAGACAAGCCTTAGCTTTTTGGCAGTCAGCCGTCACTTCCCGGCCAGCAATTAAGTAATTAAAAGGTTGCATTTCCATTTGTCTCATCACCATGTATTAATCTGGCAAGTCTGTATAAGCAATACCATGGAAAGGAAGATGCTGTTTGAGACAGGTTACCATTACCAATTACCTGAAGGATCCAAGCAGACTCTGTCAGAGTTTCTACCCAGCCGGTCCCCACCGGCTTTCTTCTCTCTCTGTTTTTCTTTCCTCATTCATTCAATAAACATTTAGTGAGAACCTCCATGTAGTTAAAAACTCTGGGTTTTACCCAATGGAAAGCTTTCTGGTGTCACCGCTGAGACCTGGCAAGTAGCACCTCTTAGAAGTTCATGCTCAGGGCACGCCTGGCTGCCCCCTTCCAGCTGATGTCAACATCACTCTTCTGGGACCCCTAAATGCCCTTGACCAGCCTGCTATACAACCTTGGAACAAGAGAACAGCAGAGTAGTGCCAGTTCATTTCTGAAAGACAGTGTATGTGAATATATGTGTGCATGTATACCTATATATGTATATATGTATATATATATGTATATATGTATTATGTGTATAGATATATAAATTACTATAAACTCTGTTTTATAATATCCTTATATTATTTCAAAATAATAACACTGTTCTTCTTGATATCTGTTAACATTAAGAATATTAAACCATATGTGTGTGTATGTGTAGACATAGAAGGTAGGTAGACAGACAGACAGATATTTAGAGCACCATCCTTTTGCTGCATGATTAGGGACCTGAAAAATTAACCCGAAGTCACATTCAGCAACCAGGATGAGCAGCAAACCCCGCTGCCTCGTGCCTTGTGTGTTTGGAAGCAGAGGTAGAGTCATTCCCTAGGAGCTTCCAGCCTGAAGAAACATCAAGTAAACAAGCATTCACTTCCATGCCAACTACAGCAACGCCCTGTGTGCATTTATCTTCCTAATCCTGCTGTTATCTTAATTTTTGTAACCAACGCATAACAAGATGTACATTTCACATGCTGGGGCTGCTCAGTCCAAGCCCATCTCATTGCT
>NW_005874665.1:0-14738 GCF_000147115.1 Myotis lucifugus
AACCAGGACCTTGCAACTAGGCTTTGTAACCAAGTTACTCTAGAGATGTTAAAGGTTATGCAATATAATGTATTAGTCTTGTTTCAGAAGATTAATTCTCAGTAGAACTAGATTTAAAGAATGATAATGTATATGGCCAGGCGGTTAATGTGAGCCCCCATTCTGTAACCTTTGTGAATAGTTTAAATTGCCTTCTGAAGGATTCCTGATTTTTCTATAACGTTTTTGAAGAGTTTTCTTTTCTTTCTTTTTTTGTTTTGTTAAGGAAACTTGAGATGGAAGCAAAGAGAAAGCAAGAAGAAGAAGAGAGGAAGAAAAGGGAAGATGATGAAAAACGTATTCAGGTATGTACTGATTAGACAGTTGAACTGAATTTCTATCAAAATAGAATCTACAAAATTATAAAACAAAAGAAGTGAAAGGAAGATCTTGATTTGTTAGATAGGCTGTCATTGGTTTATCTCAGAGATGGAAAGCAGTTTCTGAAATGGTTATGGGCAGGGACTTTGGAGTCAGGAACGTGAGTTAAGATCCAGCCTCTGTCACTGACAGAAATGAGGACATCGTACAAGTCACCATGAGTGACTGGGCCACAGTTTCTCTCTGTGGAATGTGGGTAAATAATAGTTGTGAGCATCAAACGAGTTAACACATGTTAAAGCATTTCAAACAGTGTTCAGTTCAATAAATATTGGTTTGTTATTATTATTATTATTATTATACCGAGGGGAATGCCAGATGAACATTTATTTAAAATATAATGTCAGCCGAAACCGGTTTGGCTCAGTGGATAGAGCGTCGGCCTGCGGACTGAAAGGTCCCAGGTTCAATTCCGGTCAAGGGCATGTACCTGGGTTGCGGGCACATCCCCAGTGGGAGATGTGCAGGAGGCAGCTGATCGATGTTTCTCTCTCATCGATGTTTCTAACTCTCTATCTCTTTCCCTTCCTCTCTGTAAAAAATCAATAAAATATATTTAAAAAAATAAAATAAAATAAAATATAATGTCAGAATGTACTTTCCTCCAGTTAAACAAATTATAAAATATTATTTTATAACATTGTAGACACTAATAGTAATAAATTAGGATAAGATTCTTTCCTCATCCCCATTTTTTAAAAAGTCCATGTCTGAGAGTAATTGATCACGTATTTGAGTTTCTTGGCTTTATTAACTTATCCTGAGCACAACCAACACTTTAAATTCCTGACATCTGCTTGCCTGGTGTTAGTGTTAATGTGATACCTGGGATACTCCTGTGATATTTGGGACACTCATCGTTATGGAATGGTGGAACTATGGTTTCTCTGCCTTCTCTTAGATTTGGAAAGAGCAAGTATAAATTATAATATAGAGAGAATAGAGACTGAAGAGCTTTCTGGTTAGATGATACATTCCTTACTAAGGAACTTGTCTGGAACAATTTTAAGTAGGAATGGGGATGACCAAGAGGACATGTGGGGACACTTTGGTGAACCTACTTTCTGTCCTTGGCAGGCTGAAGTGGAGGAGCAGCTGGCCCGACAGCGGGAGGAGGAGTCCCAGCAGCAAGCGGTGCTGGAGCAGGAGCGTAGGGACCGCGAGCTGGCCCTGAGGATCGCCCAGAGCGAAGCAGAGCTCATCAGTGACGAGGCCCAGGCGGACCTGGCGCTCCGCAGGTACTGGGCTGCTGGGTGGGGTGTGGCGCTCTCTCTGCAGTCTCCCTCTGTGCCTCTCACTTCAGCCTGAAGGGAATAGGAGAATCATATTCCTTAGGTCCTGGTATATTTTAAGTAAAATCATTTAAAACTTCTTTGTATCCATTCTTACACCCAAAGGAATGAAACAAATTGATTTTATCAAATTGTTAAACTATTGAAAAACAAAACTGATACTTCAGTTCATGAGTACTTTAAGAAAACATATCAATGTTTACTCTGATAGTGCCAAAGAGTATTGTATCTTTATACATCTGGTTTAAGGTAGACATCTAATTTCTATATACCTGTCATTAAAGTCTATAATAGAAATCAGTCACTTTATTATAATCCAGTCTAATATATTTGAGGTTGGTATTTATTATTTTCCTAATGCAAATTATATATATACTAACATTTGAAATGAGGGGAAATTTTACACACACATACACACTCTATGTTTCAGAATAAATAGATTTCCTTTTCCAAGAAGGAAGGTTTATCACATTGAAATATTTTGGCTCCTCGGGTTTCTGAATTATCTCTAAATACTATATGTTATTGGAGTGTGGAGGAAGTTGGAAGTCCTTATTAAAAATTTCAGGAAGGTTTTAGTATAATAGATTCATTTTAAATTTAGAATATGGAAATATTAGTTTTTTGGAATATTTGTAAAAACAGCAAAACTAGTTTGTGGAGTTCCTTTATATGTAGGTATATATGTTCTATATGTATGGTGAGGCACATTCATATATGTAACTATGCTTTTCAGAATGTTAGAGCACTGTTTATGACAACATATAATAAAAATAAAAATAGTAGATGTTGCTATTTCCTGTGAAAGGAAAACTTGTTTTATATTATAGAGCAGTGCTTAGATTTTATTTAGCTGAAAACAAGATAGGGAAGGAAAAGGGTATGTTAACTTACCTTCACACTTTTTCTAGTAAGTGATTATATTGGGGAGTTCTGGGGCCTGAATTGTGTATTGAAGTATATTATATTTAAATAAACTGAATAGGCCTATCAAGCACAGGTATTATAATAATTTTTTAAGCTGTTGGGTTTGAGTCCAATAGTTGGGCTCTTGGTTAACATTTTGCCATAATTAAAACATTCCCACCCATCTATGGCTTTTGTACATGCAGACTTAGCTTAGCTGCTGTTCCATTCCTCCCCCCTGTGCTATGTTGCAATGGCCGGAAGTCTTTGGTATAACTGACCAGTGGGTTGGCCAGGCTCCTAAACAAACCAGGCACTGACAGCTGCCATTCCTAACGTGTGAGGACAGACTGAAATGGGCAGAGCTGGCTTTAGTATGACTGAAAGTCATTTCTAAGGGGCTCATTAATGTAGTCATTATTGGTATTCATGGCTAAGCTTTTGTGTGAGCCTTTGAAATATTCAGCTATATCCAGTACCATCCCTTATACTATGTGTAAGATACTGGCTCATATGTGCACTGCTTCCCATCTTCAGAAAGATGCACTTCTTCCAGAGTGAGTGGTCTCAGGGAGGGAGTGGACCATTTAGGACCTTTGACAAAAATGACAAGTCACCTGAGATTTAGGTGAAGCAGAATTTACTAGGTAATGGGACCACAACTAAGTGATTAGGAGCTATTCAAGCAGTTGTAACTTGAAGGGAGGAAGAGTTCGTTTTAGTTCTCCCGTCGGACAGGCCTGGAGATGCTGTCCCCTCCTCTCGAATGCCCATTGAAGTCCTGCCTGTAAGCCTCTCTCCCAGGAAACTTTCTCTGACCTCTGGTCCTGTGAGTGCCTTCTCCTCTGAATCTCCTGGTTAGTGTATACTGTGCACTGGAAGCATTAGCAATGTGTTATGGATGATGTTCTGTACTGATGTCCCGTGTTTGATAATTTTATCTTACTCCAGGGCTTACATTAATGTTTTTGAATGTTTATTTTGCCTTTGTTAGTACTGAATTCTTTCTAACAATTTATGAGTAAGAACTCTCTAGCCCTGTTCTTAATGTGTTCTTGGGTTCTGTGATGTATTAAAAAATATATGTAGATGGATTCTGCTGCAATAAACAATTTCAAGTTACTTTTCCAGCTCGGTTACCCATCCAGTAACTTCTAAGTAAGAATTATTTTTCACATGTATAGTATGTTTTAAAATATGGTCTCAATCAGTTACACACATGATCCTGGATGCAGAGTTATGATTTCACATAACAGGCATACCTTGAAGACATTGTGGGGTCAGTTCCAAAGAACTGCAATAAAGTGAGTCATAAACTTTGTGTTTGTGGAGGGTCTTGTCTTCAATTTGTGAAAAACACAACATTTGTGAAGCTCTGTGAAGCAAATCACAATAAAACAAGGTCTGCCTGTGTCTGAAATTGTGAGTAATCTCACACGTAGATTAAATAAAGATTATGCACTTTTTTAAATCAGTAAAGTCACCAAAACACAAGTTGGGCACAGTCCAGATTTTCACAATTCAGAGTTGGTTATGATATTAACAAAAATCTATTCTTTTCACAGAATTAATGGAGCAAGACCCAAAATGACACCGTACGTCATTTCGCTTTTTACAATTTGACTTAGTCATATAACTTTTTTTTTTTAACAGGTTATGGATATTTTTTAGGAGAAATAATTTCCTTATTTAAGTGAATTTTACATTATTTCCTGTTATTAAAAAGAATAAGATAACTCATTTTTTCTTTGCACAGGAAAAATGTTTAATGGTTCTTGTATGGTGTTCAGTCACAGTAGTTTATGATTTGGTTTCCTTCTTTGTGTTTTCTAACATTGTTTAAACACCCATTTTGTTTTATGTGTTTTTAATTATTCATTACTTATTGTCTTTATAGAAACAGATATAGAGATATAAGTAAGAATAAATAAAATATTTAAAGTAGTTGAGTCATAATAGATAGCTTAGTTTTCAGCAGATGTGATAGTTTATTCTACTGATACCTAAAATAGTTTATAATCTGAAGTTATATATATAATGCTAATTTTGATGCTGATCTGTCTTTTTGTTATGAAAATCTCTCCACACAGAGAGAATCTAAGTAACATTTGGGATATGCTTGTATTTTATACATACTATACATATAAAATTTTGGAATATGCATAAAATCTGAATATTAACAGCTTTTAGGCCCCAACTCTTATAGTAATGGTTCTCAACTCCTCAGACACAGATACCAATAACAAACGTAAAAATGATGCATGTGTATATATAGTTCTCGAAACAATGCATGTTAAAGAGAAGTAAAAGCATAGTAATTTATAATGAAGCAATGTTTATTTTAATATGAAAAGTGCTTGTTTACAACTATGGAAAAATGTAATCAAGTACTCAAATGTTTGTATGCATACATAAGAGCACCATGAATGCAACCACTTCAAACGCAAATTTATGTAAGAACGTTACATCAGTCAGTAAATGCCATGCAGTTGTGAACAGTCCTTTGTAAAGTTCTGGACAGAGTTAAGTACACTCTCCTCTCCATTTTGCAATAGGTGCATCCTTACAGAAATTATCTGAATGTTAAAACCAGGCAAAAAAAGTTCTACATGTAAAACTTTGTTTCCACATACAACTGGTGTGTGTGCATTTCACCTCAATGTTAAAGTCCCATGAGGCATAGGGCAGCTCTTCCATGTGCAGGACATTTGGCATCCCTGACCCCTCACCCCATCAAATGCCAACACCATTGTTCACCACAACGCACCAGGTTTTAAAAATGTTACTGAGTGGATGCTCTCACCCTCCATTAAAAAAACTTATATATAGTTACCAGTTGAGCTTGAATTTAGCTCTGTAATCGATGGTCTAAGGTAGTGGTCGGCAAACTGCGGCTCGTGAGCCACATGCGGCTCTTTGACCCCTTGAGTGTGACTCTTCCACAAAATACCGACTTCTGCGCATGGGCCACGAAGTTTCAATTGCACTGTATGTGCGCACCCGCACGTGGTATTTTGTGGAAGAGCCACACTCAAGGGGCCAAAGAGCCGCATGTGGCTCACCAGCTGCAATTTGACGACCACTGGTCTAAGGTGAAATTGTGAGCATCTGCATATACTAGCCTGGGAAGATCAGAAGGGAAAAAGCACCTGGATTCAGGAACCATTTCTGTTCAGTATATTTGGTGTAACATAGGCCCGGTGAGATACTAAACCAGTAGAGATGGCCATCCAATAAAGCATGGGGGTATACAGAGGAATTGTTATTCGATCAATAGTCCAAGTAGTGAAAGAGCTCTGATTCCCTTGAAACCTGCTGTGGGAAGGGAATCGGAGGGAGCTTCAAGCGGTGGTAAAATCAGAGGTGCTCTTGGGTACTTATAGAAACCTTGGGGTAGGTGATAATAGAATTAAAAATAGTTACCAAAATCATGCTGAGTTTGAACGTTAGGAAGTCCTGACTAGCCTAAAGAGAGGTTGATACATTGCTCAATAGGCAGTTTCTTTAGATTACATTTGTGTTTTTTACTTTGTGTTTCTTGTCCTTGATCATCAGTTTTGAAAGATTTCTTTTTCTCTGACTGCTTGCTCAACTAGATCTCCATCAGTACCTGAGCTTAGTCAGTGTCCAGTACAAGGAAAGAGATGTACTAGTAGGAGTCCGGGAGTCTGGGTGGGCACCCAGGAAACCGTGCCCTAAGGCACAGCTACCATCTTTTGTTATGATTTTTACTGGTTTATAGGATTTGGGGATTTACCAGAGTCTGATGAATAGAATGAGTGAGAAACTTATTAATTATGAAGGAAGACAGCAAAGGACAGGAAAATAGTAAGGCTAACAAATTATTGAGAAACATGATGAAACATCCATTCTATTTCACAGATTTAAATAAATATTGAGAAAGTTACACTCTTTGGGTAATAAGAGCTAAATAAGTTTTGGCCTTTGGGAAAAGTTTGTCCTTGAAAAGTCAGAACACTTCTCATCTTAATATTTAACAAGCACTTGATGCATTTGAATTTTTTTAATGGAAATACACTTTGATCTAGAATTCTAAAACTTTGAGTACATCAGAATTATTTAAACTCTGGCAATGTAAAATAGATCAACTTGTTTTACCACCATTATACCTTGCTAATTAATATTTTCTAAGCAATCCAGTGTAAAATTTTATATAGAATCTATATTCTGCCAAGTTTCCTGTCTGCATTTAGAACATTTTATTCTGTACATAAAAAATAATACTAAGAAGCATGGCTCTCATGAGATTTTATTTGAAAGTTCTTACTGCAAAAATAGGAAAGTTTGAATAACTTTAACTGGATCTAAACAAAAATTTTGCTGTATTTTATGGCTACGTATGTAAAAAAAAGTATATTGCAGACTTTTACAAAGTAAAATAATAGTGAATGGTTAGTAATTCAATAATCGTATTGAAAATATAAATATTTTTTAAATATAAAATTTTATTTATGCTTTTAGATATTTTAAGTAATTTATATGTAATTGTCTTTTATATAACTATGCTGTATTATCATTCTTTTATAGGGAACAAATGGCGAAAGAAATGTCAGAAATCTTGAGTAGGTTAGTGCAGTACAATTTGGGGGAATACGTGCCACCTCAGAGTCATATTTTTAAATTACTCGTCAATATTTGTATCAGAACCTGTCATATGAATAATGCACTCTTTCCATGTATATTTTCTGTACAAGAAGTGTTCACTTCACTCTCACATAGAAAAAGATAAAAACCGGTGTTCCTGTCTGTCGGTGTTTCCCAGTGGTGAAACCACTGGCATTTTGGAACAGACTCTTCCTTGTTGGTAGTACTGCTGTGCCTATCACTGGCCCCCACCAGCTCAGTCTCTTAGGGGACCCTTTCTGTCTTCCTGATGGAATGAGTATTTTGAAACTCCCTCTAGGGGTGGTGCTGCCCCTGGCTGGGAACCACTGTGCCTAGTTGAAGAGGGGAGTCCTGCTCCCAAGGATTTTTACCCCACAGTACACAGTTTAAAAACCACCGATGAGCCCTAGCCGGTTTGGCTCAGTGGATAGAGCATCGGCCTGTGGATTGAAGGGTCCCTCGTACTGAAGGGTCCTATACGGTTGCAGGCATGAGGTAACCAATAGATGTGTCTCTTACATTGATGTTTGTCTATCTGTGTCTCTCCCCCTCCCTTTCACTCTCTCTAAAAACCAATGGAAAAAATATCCTTGGGTGAGGATTAACAAAAATAAAAACCACTGATGTAAAAACTGAGCCACCAAAGGCTATAACTTCCCAGCAGGACCTGGTCCATTACCTTTATAAGTGGATACAAATCAATAACATTTTAACTGTTAATTTTGAGCTTACAAAATTAATTGAAGGTGTCTAATATATTTTTAAAAATCAAAAGTCAATTTCCCTACTACTTTATTGTTTATATGAATGTCTGATAATAAATTCTAAACAATAAATTACAGCTTTATTTTACTATTTTAATAACTCCAAAGGTGCATTTTAGTCGTGTATTTCTTAGGATGCTGAGTATGATTTTAAGTAGGTGTCTTTTTGTTTGAGGTAATATGAATTAAAAGTTAGTAATACCAAAATCATATTTTAAGCAACAATAATTTGAATTCAGTGTTATTATTTTTAAAAGTATTAAAACACACCTTGTGTATATTGACACCTCATGTATTTTCTGACCATCTATAAATGGTATAGTAAGTAAATTCAGTAATTCTTTCAAAAGAAAATAAAGCAACATTAAAAAACCCATAATAATTTCCAGCTGTTCTTTTAGAAAAGACTCTTAGAAGAACTAAGAAGAAAAGAGAAGTTTTTGTTGGCTTATTGAATGGTATTTTAGTGCTATAAAAAAGGGAAAAAAGAATACAGAATTTGAATAAATGTTAAAGCATAATTTATTGTTAAGGGTAATAGACCTTGCTGACACACAGCTGGCTCTTTCTGAGCAAAGCAATTTAGAAGAAAGAGCTACATGGGAAATTGCCAGTCGCACAGCTTATGAAAAATATGGATTCTTCAGTAAACCTAAAACAGATTTTAACCACAAAAAGCAGGAAGGACTAAATGGCCACACATTAGTTTTTATCCAGGCTTTTGTGTGTCGAACAATTTTTAAGTATGTAGGCTGAAGTATGTTGTGTTTTGTTCTCTAAAATGAAAGCATAAATAGGCCTTGTAAAGAGGTACAAGTACCCTATTTCATTGGTAAGCTCACTATTGAAGAAATAATTTCCTTGATTTCAGGAAGAAGGATACATATTCTCCCACATCATTTTCCAGTCAGTCTCATTATCTCTGTCTTGACGGTCAGGATTGTTGTTATCTTTCAAAATGTAACATGATGAGAAAGTAGCTCCCTTTAGTGTTGTACCTTGATTGTTCCTCTTTGAGAGGACATTTTTGGAGAAGTGGAAGATAAAGGTGAAATTTCTTGTTTGGTATCTGAGAAGCAATATTTTAGTTCTTTAATATTTAGTTCTTTTAATATTTGTGTCATCTTCTTTTCACGTCTTGAAATAGGATGTGTTTAAATTCTTCCTTCATTACTTTGTGCTTAAAAGTCCACTTGCACTTATTCTGAGTGTCTCCTCTGTGGCTAGTGTAAGCTGCTGGAAAGTAATGTTCATTATTACAGAAAACAAGTTGTTCCTGTATTTTCTGAATAATTATTTAAAATTATGTACATAGCTTAAGCCTGGAGTAGCACTACTAGGAAAAAAATGTCCTGTTTTATTTTAAATTTATTATTTTAGTATTTTGTACATATTTTTAATTTTTAAAATGTGCTTCCTCTCTTTCTACTCAAATATTCCTGTTACTCTGGGCAATATATAACACTTGTGCCCTTTGAAATCTCCGTTATCAGCTTTATGACCTAAAACCCCTTCCTTTAATTTACATATTTATTACTCACTAAATATTTGGGTGTGGTTTTATCTGGTTATAGAACAGGGGTGGGGAACATCTGGCCTGCTGGCCCTTTAAGGCCCAAGATAACATTTGGTCTGGCCCTGCCAGAGCAACCGTAGGTGGGACTCAAAATTGAATAAATCAAGGAGCTTTTTTCATAGCAACAAAAATTTATATTAAGTGAATTATATTACGGGAATGAAGTTATAAATATCCAGATGGCCCGTGGCAGAAAAAAGGTTCCCCACCCCTGTTGTAGAACTTTTTTCTATGTGTTCTTTAACAGTGAAGTTAAAAGCTCACAGGAGTTTCCAGAACCCAGCAGCTTTTTGAGCCTTTCTTTAATGACTAATGTGGTGGGTTGCATTTTAGACATTTATCTGTGGACCCTGTAAACACCCAGATGCCTAGGGAGATCCTGAGCCGGTAGGTGTGATTGGGGCTTGGCCATCGGTAGCTTCCAATAGTCTACAGGTGATGGTACTGTGTGGCCTAATGGCTCACAAACCAACCCTTAATGTGCTTCTGATGATGTTGTTCATGTATGTTGAGGATTTCTTTTCTAATTTTGAGGAATACATATAAATGTATCTTTTAACTTTAGATAAACCTATGGTACTAGAATTTGGAATCAGAAGTCCTCCTAATATAGCTATTAAGTGGCACGGTGGAAAATTTTAATTTACCTGGGCATTCTATAGTACACCATTCTTCATTTCATCCATCAAAGATACAAAAATTACATTTTTCTAGTAGTTATTTCCAGTTCTTAAATGTATGTTCACTTTCTTCCTTCTTTAGTTAACATTTTATTCATGTTTCTAGTTTAAATATGTAAAAATATGTAATAATTGCAGAGGTCCTGCTGTACAAGCCACCAAGGCAGCTGCTGGTACCAAGAAACATGATCTTAGTAAATGGAAATATGCAGAGCTACGTGATACCATCAATACTTCTTGCGGTAAGTGTATGGAAAGGATGAAAAATGGGAAGGCTCCCTACCTGACAGGTAATAAATACCCAGCTTCAGGTGCTATTTTTAAAATTTGCATATGAATTAGTATAAGCCATCCTCTTTGTTAGTATTACCTTGAAAGGAAGACCTAATTTACTCACAAAGCTAAAAGGAAGACATACTTAAATTAGTTAAGTTCATTTTGCTTATCTCTTGCCTAAGTCAGAGAAGAAAAACATAGAGCAATTATGGTCTGGGCTATATTAATGACTGGCCCATCTCATATTATTTATATAATTAAATACTTACCAGAATCTTTTGGTCCATGAATGCAGAGGAAAAAGATGGCAGTGCAGTCCTTCCTTTTATTTTTTTTTAAATATGTTTTTATTGATTTTAGAGAGAGGAAGGGAGAGGGAGCAAGAGATAGAAATATCAATGATGAGAATGAGTCATCAATCGGCTGCCTCCTGTACGTCCCCATTGGGGATCAAGTCAGCAGCCCAGGCAATGTGCCCTGACTGGGAATCAAACTGTGGCCTCTGGTTTATAGGTTGATGTTCAGCCACTTAGCCACACTGGCCAGGCCAATCTTTCCTTTTTAACACTTTTTCTTCCAACAGAATAAAATACTATATCCAGAGGTTCGCACATGGTTGAGTTCTTGGTTAAATCATAGTGTTGAATTCATAGTACTGTAAATAGGAACTAAAGTGTCATCGTTGTACAGACTTCTCACTATGTTCTTTCCTACCTCACTGATTTTATCTGCATAATTACAAACAAAAACTGTGTTGCATATAAATCTAGCTTGCATTTGAATACAGTGACTTTTTATTCCTTTTCATTCTGTTGTAGTAGCCTGTGACCTTGGACAAGTGACTTAACCTCTGTAATTTAAGTTCTTCGTCTATAAAAGACCTGTTTAGTCCAAGGTGTTTGTTTTGTTCAGGATTCTTATGTTGAACAAATTATATAAAACAGTAATAATGTATAATAAAATTCTGTAAATATAAAAGATAATATTACCATAAAATACTCATCTTTATCAATAATTAGCTTACTTTTAATTTTTTACTATTACTTTAAAATGAAAACTTTATATTATATACTGTCAGTATATATATATGTTTATGCCACAGAATAATTATGCTAGACAACTAAATTAGGATGTTCTTTTCTCTCTTTCTCTTTCTATGTAATTGGTAGATATTGAGCTCCTGGCAGCTTGCAGAGAAGAATTTCATAGGAGACTAAAAGTGTATCATGCTTGGAAGTCCAAGAACAAGAAGAGAAATACTGAAACAGAGCAACGTGCTCCAAAGTCTGTTACTGATTATGGTAAAAACAAATCTGTACTTTGGAATGTACTATACATAAGACATTTGGGTGAAGTGTCCAATATAAATTTTTTCTTATATAGAACTGTGGTCCACTGAACCTAACACAACCACGATGGCTTATCGCTCATAGCATTATTTCTATTAAAAACATTTAAAGTCTTATTTGTTAAGAAGTATTGAATTTACTTCTTAAGATACATTCTAGAGGTAAGAATAATCTTGTCTATATTGAAGAGGTTGTGCAATAATGTTGTAAATATGTATTTCCCCCCCTATAAGTGAGAAATAGTACCTTGGTTTGTTCTAGAGTTTTGCCAAGACCAGGATTTGATATTTCTGACTGATTTCCAAAAAATGAATTTTGTTACTTTGTTATGCAAAAGGAAAGTTCTACTCTTGAAACTAGAAAATAGAGCAGGGTAGACATAACCTAGTGAAAGTATGCATTCGCTTCAACAGTAATTGAGAATACCTTTAATATTTGAGTAGTAATTTCACATATTAAATTTAATTTCATAAAAGCAATAATTGGAATTTCGTTAGTTAACTTGCTACCTTTAAACTGACACAATTTATTAGCCTAATTTTGGTTAAAGACACGCTGACAGCATATGTAATGCGTTTTTTATTTTGTAAAGGGGTACATTCCCAGCACTTGATAGTATAGTTTGGCAATGCATGACCCAACTTAGGGAATGAACTCTCAGTTATATTTTGCCTCCTTCACCTTCCTAGCAAATAAAAGGAATGTTTGATTAAAGCAGGGGTCCTCAAACTACGGCCCGTGGGCCACATGCAAATACAAATACTGTATTTGTTCCCGTTTTGTTTTTTTACTTCAAAATAAGATATGTGCAGTGTGCATAGGAATTTGTTCATAATTTTTTTTTAAACTATAGTCCGGCCCTCCAACGGTCTGAGGGACAGTGAACTGGCCCCCTGTTTAAAAAGTTTGAGGACCCCTGGATTAAAGCAGCGGTTCTCAACCTGTGGGTCGTGACCCCTTTGGGGGTCGAACGACCCTTTCACAGGGGTCGCCTAAGACCATCGGAAAACACATATATAATTACATATTGTTTTTGTGATTAATCACTATGCTTTCATTATGTTCAATTTGTAAAAATGAAATTGGGGGTCACCACAACATGAGGAACTGTATTAAAGGGTCGCGACATTAGGAAGGTTGAGAACCACTGGATTGAATTCATTGAAGGGATGGACTTTTAATGTTTCCAAGTTGTTGCAGAAATAGATAGAGGAAAATGTACTATTAAGAGAGATGTTAGTGCTGATGATGCTCAAGGGGTGCCATCAGTCAGGACATGACACTCTGGATGGGCAGTGAGAGGTCACCGGAACTAGGAAACAGCAAGCGGAACACCCTCTCAACATTGACCTTCTTGTGACGCCATTGCGTTCTCCAGGTTCAAACTTTGTCTCTGGGAAATGAGGAGGAGCGGGTGATTCCATTGCCTGTTCACTGTCTGCACCCATTTGCAACCACAGTTACATTTGTTTTGTAAAAATCTCAGTGGGTTATTCTTTTTAGCTCTAATTTTCTAATCATGATCTTTGGCTGATAGTCTTTGATTATGTTTTATTTGAAAATTTATTCATCTGAATGATTACACTTCTTTAAAAAAGAGGAATTAATGTTGCATTCACATTTTGAATGCATATACAAATGCTCCTTATATTTGCAAACCAAATTTTGATAGTTTCTTCACCCAACTTCACCCCAAAAGGAGCAAATAATCCATGGCTTACCTTGCTGGTGCTTATACTGTTTTCATTCGTAATGTATATACACCATTTTGGAAGAACAAAAGAGTAGATTCAGAGTGCCATCCAGGTACAAATTTAGGAAGTTTATGTGAACACATTCTATATGTAGCCTTCAGAGAATTTGATTATGGACTCCTTTCAGGATGAAAGGTAACTTCTGCTCTGCAAAGCACTTTCTTATTTTTCTGTCTTGTTTTCTCATGTAAAACTCACACAGGAGCTACAGGTAAAAGGAAAGGTGAAGGACACCAAGACACGTAACAAGCTCAGTTGAGAAAATTCTATACTTAGGTGGTTTACTAACGGGGCAGCTGATCGGCCTTTAAGAAGAACTGCTCTGTAATTCAATACTTGGAAGGATTTTAATTCATTAATGTGAGAAAATAAAATTATAACAGCTGTGATGAACAAAAATATAATGAGGTTATTGCCCGTAAGAGTAATGCATGGACAAATCACGGTGATTTCTGGAGTTAGGAGTTCGGACACTCAGGCTCTCCTCAGGGTGAGCATGCTCTCATCACATTTACTACAGACAGATTTTCAGAAATAACTTTGGTGCCGTGGAAAATCACCCAGTAAAAATTTATAATATTTAGTTGGTTAAAACAAAGACTTTGGAGAATAGTTTTATTTCATAGCTCCTAACATAAAAATGGCATGTGTTTAAGATTTAAACAATTTGAAGAAATTAAAACATCCTGGGTACATGTGAACATGGCAGGACGTTTTCTCTACTGCATATAACTTTTGGATGAATTTAGAACTTATCCTCTTTTTTCCCTACAAAAATGCTTGTAATGCCTTAAAGTTACTATAATGTCCATTATTAAGTGATTGTGTTGGATTTTTGTTTGACTATTACTGTGTCCCAAAATCACAAATGGAATGCAGTTTTTAAATTTCGGTCCTCTTTATATGTCCATCAGGCAGAATTTTCTAAAACATAATCAAAATAGTTAAAAAAATAAAAAAAGAAAGCAGTATCTATTTGTAGGTATTTGTCTATGGACAGGATGTTTACTTGTCAGTCACCACCTCAATTGATGGAAAGGCTTTACTATAAATTAGAAGAATGCTCACTTAACAGTTTTGGCACTTTTATCTTTT
>NW_005874666.1:0-8085 GCF_000147115.1 Myotis lucifugus
AGGACCCCAAACACGAATGGAGCAATGTAGTTTCTAAGATGGGCTTTAGGTGTCATTTGAGCAGCAAGTGACACAATTGTATCTTTGATCTCTTAGCACAGTTTCAAAGCAGCCCATGGGTTAGCTGCACGCAGAGGCAGCTGCTAGGGACCGTCAATTATTAATGCTTGGGCAGCAGGCCTCCCGCTTCTCCCTTATTCCTCAGATGAAAGGCGCGTAAAGGGACCAGCAGTCGGGCTTGCTGCCGCCCCCTACCCCGCCCGGTGGGGGTGACGCGGGGACCCGTGTCAGTGAAATGAAAGTGCACTCGTTCTAGAGTTACAAGGGAGGGCATCATTTCTCCGACCCTTTTGCTCGAGTGAGGTGAGAGTCCTGAGTATTCAGAAATACGGGCTGAGGCCATCCTTTCTTTCCCGTGGGTAGGTGGTGGGGAGAAGGATGGAGACGCGAAGAGCTGACATTTTTGTGTCTGGCTGAAAAATGAAGGCCGGTGTATTAGTTTTCTCCGGCTGCAGAAACAAGTGACCACCAACTTAGCTTAAAACAGCACAAGTGTATCCTGTTACCATTCTGGGGGGCCTGACGTCCACACAGGCTGAAATCTAGGTGATGGCGGGCTGCCTTCCTTTCTGCAAGTTCCTGGGGAGAATCTGTTTCCTGCTCACTCAGGCAGAATCCAGCTCCTGTCGGTGGTAGGACTGAGGCCCGGCCCCTGCTGGCTGGCAGCCCAGGGCAGTGCCCAGCTTCTAGGGGCAGCCTCATCCCTGGGCTCCTGGCAGCACCCTCCACCCTCAAGACATATCTCTGGGGTCCTCTCTGCTTTTCTCTTCCCTTGTTATGGTTCCTCTGGGCTCGCCCCGATAACCTAGACTCACCTCCACACCTGCAGGCTCTCACCCTAATCCAGTGGTCGGCAAACTGCGGCTCGTGAGCCACATGCGGCTCTTTGGCCCCTTGAGTGTGGCTCTTCCACGAAATACCGACTTCTGCGCATGGGCCACGAAGTTTCAATCGCACTGTACGTGCATGCACGCACGTGGCATTTTGTGGAAGAGCCACACTCAAGGGGCCAAAGAGCTGCCTGTGGCTCGCCAGCTGCAGTTTGCCGACCACTGCCCTAATCGCATCCGCAAAGTCCCGTTTGCCGTGTAAGGTCACATCTCCACAGGTGCCAAGGCTTGGAGTGCGGGCATCTTTGGGGGTCATTTTTCTGCCACGGATGGGGAGGGTGAATGGGACATTGTGGGAGACCAGGGTCCAGTTAGAGGTTCTGTGATGGCCCAGGCAAGAGGCAGGTGACCGGAACCAGTGTGCTCCGTACACAGCCCTCAGCGGACGTGTGAGCGTGGGGCTGGCCAGGCATCCTGGTTCCTCACTTTCACCGCCCTTACATCTCGGTGACACTCCCACGAGGGAAACGCAGAGCACAGAGAATTTAAAGTGGACTGCGGAGTTCCGGTGACGTCGGGCCCTCAGCCACCAGCCCTGGGGTCCCTTGCTGAGTGGCAGGTGGAGGCCCAGGACAGTGCTGGTGGGGGTGGGACAAGGTCCCTGTAGTGAAGGGGCCGATCACAGGGAGCGTGGGACCCTCTTCTCCACCTGTGAGTGCGCAGGGTGGCCCGGGAGGCTAAGCACTTACCTAAGGAAATCGGTGAACACGCACACACACACACACACACACACACGCAGGTGTGCGAGGGGCCTCTGGTGGAGACAGCAGCTCTCCAATAACCATTGTCTTTTTCCTCCTAAAGCTGGAGCTCCGCATGAAGGAGGAGAGAGAGGACATTCCGATCCGGTGGTCCTTCCTCAGCCTGCCGGAGATGGCCATCACCATCCAGCCCCGAGCCCCGGGGGAGGTCAGTCCGTTCGTCCCTATGATGCCTCCGGCGGTGTATTGGGAACGTGTGTGCCTTGTGATGGATTCGATGCCCCCTCTCACCCCGGGCTCCGGGCTGCCCCTGGAATCCCCTGGCAGCTGTCAAGATCCCGGAAGCCTGCCTGCCACCCCGTGTGGGTGTCATGGGGCGGGGGAGTCCCCGTGTGGGTGTCAGGGGGCTGGGGAGTTTTTAGGTGCGCATGTGCGTCTGCGGTTGCAAACTGTTGAAGGAATGACGTTCTATCACACCTGATGGTCAGATTCTCTCTCCTGCCTAGAAATGGCTTTACCTACAGCTCAGGCCGAGCCCAGCCGGCTCCGAGGTCATGACCTTCTTCCTCTCCACAGTTTTTGTAAAGACGCACCCCAAATCTGGAGGCAGCCTCCTCCTGCTCCCCGGGGTCTTGGCTGTTTGGAGAAGTGAATTCGGGCGTGGGAGTGGGCATGCTAGTCAGTTGGCGTCGCTCTGTCCAGTTGCTGAAACGATGATGCAAAATCATTTACACCAAAGGCTCAGGTTACTAGGGTCTTCCTTTGCAGCGGCTTTTGCAGGATTTCCTTGTGATTTAACCCTAACTCTGACTCTTGTTCACCAGCTGACATATGTGACTTTAATAGTTGGTCTATAAATAGTCACTGTCCCTGCCTTAATCTAGATGTGGACAGTTGCTTTTTAAAAAATACTGGTAAGCGTGAATGGTAGTTCTTTCGGCTTGCATGCATCCGAAGTGTCATTTGTGCCGGCTGCTTAGTTCCAGGAGGGGCACGAGCGCAGTGTCTCCCTCGCCGCCAGCTCCGGGCCTCTTTCTCCTTCTTTCCATGTTTGTGCTCCTTCCTCCCACACGGCATCCTTTGTTCTGTGACTTGCTCCCCTGGCTCCACTGCCAACCTCACACCTGCCGACCTCAGGGCGGCCGCTGGCCCTCGTCCCAGAGTGCATCCCGCTGAGGGGGCCCGAGTTCACGGTCAACAATGACTTGATTTTTTTTCCCTCCGTGTGGTTATCATACCCATGTCATGTCTCGTGAGCTGCATTTGTGTCTGTTCGGATGCAGTATTAGGGTTTGTCCCCCATCTTTGTTGATTTACATATGTTTTTAACGTGCAAAGTTTTAAGATGATTTTAAAGTCAAAGCTACATGAAACGTTATACTCAGAAGTCTGTCCCCTGTTCCTCTCCCTTCTGCCACCATTCCTCTGCGTGCGGTAACACGTTTCTGTGGTTTTTATCTTTTCTGCCCTTCTTTTTGCAAAAATGATCTGATTCCTCCTTTCTCACCCAAATGGTGGGATTCTGTACGTGCTGTTTATACCCTGCCCCACGCCCTGGACATTTCCCTGACCCCCACGTGCTGCTCATATCTGTGGGCAGTGTGACTTCCAGTGAAGCAGTTCTGTGGATCAGCCAGCCCCCCGCCGCTGGGTCCTGCTGGGCCCCGAGGGAGGAGGTGGCATGTGGGCAGGGGGTGGCGTGGAAGGAAGGTCCCCGAGTCAGCTGCTCTGGGGGTCTAAGATGTAATGGACTCTGACATGCGCGTACCCCAGACTCATCTTTCTCCCTTGGTTTCCTCCTCTGTAAAGTGTGGAGAAATTGTGGGGGTTAAAAGGATAAAAGTAGACAGCCCTCGCCAGTTTGGCTCAGTGGGTAGAGCGTCGGCCTGCAGACTGAAGGATCCTGGGTTCGATTTCGGTCAAGGGCACATGCCCAGGTTGTGGGCTCGATCCCCAGTAGGGGGTGTGCAGGAGGCAGCTGATCAAGGATTCTCTCTCGTCTTTGATGTTTCTATCCCTCTCCTTTTCTCTCTGAAATCAATAAAAATATATTTATTTAAGAGAAAAAGGTAAAAGTAGACAAGAAAATGAGGTCCATCCATATAATGGAATGTCATTCAGGCATAAACGAGAGTGAGGTTGCGATACCTGCTGGAACTTGCATGACCCTGAGCACGTCATGTTCAGTGAAAGAAGCCAGACATACGAGGCCACTGCTGTGGGATTCCGTGTTCCCCCCATCACCTCTCTATGCCGTGTCCAGAACAGTCAAGCCCATAGAGACGGGAAGCAGAGCAGCGGTTGGCAGGGCCTGTTGGGGGAGGGGGATGAGGGGGGACTGCCTGTGGGTGAGGGGTTTACTTCGGGGGGCGGGGATGAAAATATTTTGGAACAAGATAGAGGTGATGGTTGTCGAACACTTCGAATGCACTACATGCCACTGAAATGCATCATGTCACTTTTATGTGACACAGAATCGCACAGTGTGGGCTTTTCTGTGTGTGGCTCCTTTCACTCGACACGGTGTCTGTGAGGTTCATCCGTGTGTGGGTGGCTCTGTGGTGTTTGTGCTCATGGTCCCGTAGCACGCGCTGTGTGGCTGCCTCACAGTTTATGGGTCCATTTAGCTGTTGTTGGGCACTTAGGTAGTTTCCAGTTTGGGGCTCTTATGAATAGGGGTGCTGTGAACATTCTAGAATGCATGGACACAGTTCAGCTGGGTGTTAACTACTGTAGCTTTGTTGTTCTTCTAAAAGCTTGTCTGCATTCTTTTCAGGCCTTTCCATTTACTTGAATACTTTTTAATTTCAAAAATATATCCAATGTTGTGCAGGAAAGGAAAGCCGCATGTCTGTATGTTTGGGGAAAATGACTGACAGGATATACACAGGAATATTAACATTTCTATGGTGCACAATGGCTTTTTTTAAAAAAAAAAACATTTTACTAGTTTGGCTCAGGGATTGGAGCATTCGCCCGTGGACTGAAGGGTCATGGGTTTGATTCCTGGTCGAGGACATGTGCCTTGGTTGCTGAATGCAGCCCTGGTAGGGGAGCGTGTGGGAGACAATCTATGTGTCTCTCTCTTGTTGATGTTTCTTTCTCTCTCCCCATCTTCCCTTCATTCCACTCTCTCTGGAAATCAGTGGGAAAAATATCCTCAGGTGAGGATTAAAATAAAATAAATAAAATAAAATGGTGAATTACTTCCGAGATCAGTAAAAAGGACCCTCTCCCCCAGATCTCTCATGGGTCCTAATCTGACCTCCTGGATCCAGGTTCGTTCACCTGTCCTTTCGCACGCGTGCGTGGTTATGAAATGATTGGGTGACTCCCTCCTCTTTCGGCAGGACCGGGCCGTGGAGGTGAAGGCGATATGTGAAACTCTCAAGGACATTTTGAAGTACCTGGTTAGCTCCGCCTCCCCGTCGGTGGTTCTGAGCATCAAGCCCGTGGACGTGCGGGAAGTCCAGGTGAGCCTGCTCCCGGTGTGGGGGCCTCGAGGCCCCGTAGGACCATGGTCCGCTGTCCGGAGCACCTGTGTGTTCCGATGTTCCTCCACCCCGCGTGGTAGAGCCCGATTGTGCCAGTGCTTGCTGGCCAGTAATGACCACGCTCTGGGGAAGCTTCCAGTTCAGGGCACGGGGTTCCAAAGCTCCAGGTGGGATGGAAGGAAGAGGGCCACTCAGCATAGTCCCACCCTAACTAGGCTTGACCCTCCGCCTTCTAGGTAGGAGCCCAAGTTTGACTTTTTATTGTCCACTCAGAGCCTGAGGTCTTGGACGGCATCCTTCGAGAATTGAGGTTCCTGGGAAAACCAGTTAGCACTGGACAGACCCACTGCCTAGCCCAGGCTGGGGGCAGCCCGGTGACCTGCAGCCTGGAGAAGGCGTCCACTGTCTCTCAGGCACCTGGCCTGGGTCAGGCATGGACCCGCATGGTGGTCCAGTCTCCGCCCACAGTACGGTTCTGGGGAGCCCTCCCTGGCTGAATGCATTGCTGCTGCTGCTGGGATACAGAAGGCTCCCCAGCAGGGAAATGGCTCCGGCCGCTGGTACCCGACCTTCCCATCAGAGGGGAAACGGCCACAGCGCAGACCCCGGTTCAGGCTCCGCTGCCGCCTCTGTCCTCTGCCTCCCACGGTCACTGCTCCTTCTCTTCCTGCAGAATCTCCAGCGCACCTCGCCTGCCCCGCAGGAGCCCTGCCCTCCCAAACCTCCAAGGGCCCATGACCTCAAGTTACTGGTGAAGAACATCCGGGCCTCGCTGCTAAACCGTCCTGGTGCTTCAGGTGGGTGACGTGGTGCAGGGCTCGGGGTGTCGGCAGGTGCCTGGCCGCTGCAGAAGCCACCGGCCCACAGCACGAGCCCAGCGGAGGGGTGGCCTGGGGGTTCTCGGTGGCTCCCGCCAGGTGGGTCTGCAGTGTGATCCTGCCGTGAGCGAAGAAGATCCCCTGGAAACCGTAATAATCAATACCACCTGGGTTTTCCATACGTGAAGGAAGGAAGGAACACAACTGTAGCTTTGCCCTTTCCCTTGAGTCTGGAAGGCACACTTACTTTTCTTTTCCCCCCACCATTGAAGCTGAAAATGCATGCCAAGCATCCCTGACCAGTCTGCTTTCCTGGGGGGAGGGGCCACAGGGGCAGTTTATGCGCCTCAGAAGGGCTTTGGCCCAGTGGGGACCTTCGGTGCAGAGAGGCTGCTGTCTGGGTGGAGACAAAACTTACCCCCGAAGGAATGACTTCCAGGTGGTTCTGAATCGCTGCTGAGACCCCAAGTGCGTCGTAGCCGGGACAGGACACGGCTCTCCCCTGCCATTCAGTTTTGCTGAGAATAGGAGTAACTTCTCTCTATGGTCGGAGGATGTTGGGGTTACTTCTCTTTGTCTGCGAGGAGTTTGTCTCAGTTCCAAGTGCAGACGGGCCACATTTCACAGCCAGGACTCTGCACAGCTGGTTGTAGTGATGGCTTTGGTAAAGGCACCGCATGCTGCCCTCTGGGGCCCCAGGCTTAGCGACTAAGAGGGGACTTCCTGGGCCCAGTCGGCCAGGGCTGGGGTCCCTTCAGGGTCTGAGTCTCCCCTGGGAGGAGATTGTGAAGATTGATTAGTAAGAGGCTGTATGTGGAGCACCTAACAGCGCCAGGCACGTGGGGAAGGGCCGGTAGAGCCCAGCGATTGTTGATCACACGGTGTATTCAGACTCGATGCCGAGGGGCCGGGCAGTGCCTTGGAGCAGAAACAGCTGTTGGGTAGTAGAGTCCCATTACCTGGAAAAACACCCAGAAAAGGTTTAAAGCAGCTGAGTCAGGTATAAACACCACACCCATGGTAAGTTGGCCCCAGGTTTAGCCAAGTGGTGAGTCTTGTCCAGAAGTGGGGACCACCTCTCTGTTGTATTCAGGTCGTCCCCAGGAGGGTCCCCTACCGCGAGGCTGTGCCTGCAGCCAGAACCGAGGGGTGAGCAGGCACTTGGGGTCAGTCCGGGGCTCTGCATATCCAGTGGGGGTATAAAATCTTTAACCCCAAATGAAGTGGGGTGCTTTGAGAGTTTATAAATGACAAATGAAAGAAAGTGGGTGAGCCAAGACCTTAGGCATTTTACTTAGCCTTTCTCTGAGTACAGAAGAGTCTCAAAGCCGTTAAGAAGCAAAAGTAAAAGGCGGCGCCTGCCTTTGTGTGATTACAGGCCCCGCCAACCTCCGCTGCCAAGTTCAGCTGAACGACCCCGTTCAGAAGCTCTCCAGTGTCCTCCCGAAAAACACTACTGACCTCGCCTGGGAAGCAGAGTTCACCTTGTGCGTGCAGCGGTTCCCGCGGGCCTGGGTTTCCATGGTGACACCTACGCGAGACTGCCAACCCCTGAGATCATGTCATAGCACACAAACATTATTTCTCGTTTTTAAAAAGCATATTAAGCATCTGAGGTAGCTTTAAGTCAGACATGAATTTCTTTTGGAAGGCAGATCTATTTATGCCCCAGCGATATCCAGTGACATTTAATACCCATTCCTAATGCTAAAAATCTTCATTAGAACAGGATTTATGGGCACTTCTTCAAGAAGATTTTTTAGAGAAAATCACTGAAAGTGATAAAAACCAGAAGCAGTCCCAGTAACGTCAAGGGAAAGCGCCCACTGTGTGCTAGAAGCACTGGTTAGCGCAATTAGATAAGATAAGGGAACGATATACAAGTACCGACAAGAAAGAGGCAGAACTAATCATTCCCAGGAGATGATATCATTGCATGATATGACTGCTCAGGAAAAGCAATGAAGACCACCAGAAGTAATAATGGACATAAGATAGAAATAATAATGTAAAATTAATATTTCAGGAAAGTGGCTGACTACAAAAATATAGAATCGATCACTTCCTGATGCTTCATAGACAAGTTACAAAGAGTAATAGAAGAACATAGTCCATGTCTCAT
>NW_005874666.1:8185-14831 GCF_000147115.1 Myotis lucifugus
AGATAGACGGACACGTCTGAAAAGATGCTCAGCGTCAGCCATAGTGAGAGTGATGCGAAAGAGACTGTTTCCCACTGACAGGTGCCTAAGTACTGAGAGCGAGGGTGGCCAGTGGAGTGTAAATTGGAATCACCATTCTGGAGGTCAGCAGTTTGTAAAAATTAAAGAAAAGCTCTTCAATGCATGTACCTCTTGGCTGGCAGTTACAGTTTTTCTAAGGACGTAACCACACAGTCGCGCTGAGATGCGTGTCTGAAGGTGATTGGCCAACCGGGTTATAATTATGAGATATTAAAGCAACCAACTCATTACTAAGTGTTGGTTATTAAGGAATTAGCTAAGTAAAATCTCATAAGGCCAAACAGTGGAACAGACACCCATTAAACATGTTGTTGCTCTGTAGTTATTGACATGGAAAGGTGTCTATGGTATCCTCAGTGGGGAAAAAAAAAACAGGTTACAAAGAAGCAGTGGGGTATATTATGTTCTATATTTTGTGTTTAGACAATTATATCACTACCCTTCGGGTATGGTCACTCATGGCCACATGGGGCTCTTTAAATTTCAAATAATTAAAATTAAATCCAGTTCCTCAGTGTGCACTGGCCACATTTCAAGTTTTCAAAAGCCGTATGTGGCCACCATATTTGCAAGCACCTGTATGAAATGGTATGTCCATCATCATCAGAATGCTGGATGATTCTAGGAGGCTAGGCACCAAGTATGAAGAGCAACCATTTCTGGATAGTGAGGTTGCAGAAAATCTTTATATTTTTGGTTATGTGTCTTGCAGTTTTTAAAATATTGATGATGGCTAGTCCTTCCTATAGTCAGAAAAAAGTACTATTTCAAACAATAAGGACTCACAGCTTTTTTTCTCTGTACAGTGAGTTGAACGCCAAGTCAAAGGAGTTGCACCTGCAGATTTCGGAGGATGGGCAATCCTCAGAAGGTGGGTGGCGAGCAGGTGGACGGAGGCCCTGCCCTCTGGAAGGGTCATCCAGTGCCCTGACCAGGGCTGTGGGAAGCTGGGGAGGGCGGGAAACCCAGAGGAGGCCTGCCCCTCCCCATACCATCTGGGTCTCCCCAGGGAATGTTTGGTTGAAAGTCCATTCAGTTATTAATAAGGTACATTTTGGGAAAGAGTATATTCAAGTAGTTTTTTTAGTTTTTTGTTTGTTTGTTTGTTTAACAAATATCCTAACTCTTTTATTTAACAATTCTTGGTTTAGAGAAGCAGTTCTCAACCCTCTGAGCCTCAACAGACCTTAAAAAATTTTTTGTAAATTATGATGAAATACATGTTGCAGAATTTATCATCTTAACCATGTTTTAGTGCACAGCTCAGCGGCATTAAGCGCATTCACACTGTTGTGCAACCATCGCCCCCATCCATCTCAGAACTCTTCCATCTTGCAAAACTGAAACTCAGTCCCCATTGAACACTGACTCCCCTCCCCCTCCCCAGCCCCTGGCATCGCCATCCTGTCTGTCTCTATGGATTTCCACTGGCTTTTCCTTGGAGAATGAGCTGTAGCAGCTCAAATTGAACACATGCTTTAGATGCAGGAAAGCAACAATTAGAGGTAAAAACAACAACACCCGTATCACCAAAGTGAATGTGGGCCTGTTATAGTTCAGTAGTTTCAATATTGATTAGATTTTCAAAAATCCCCATAAACATACCAAAATCGGGAGGGGGGAGGGGCTTACCTGTCTTATCCAGCTGAGCATCCAAGCCCTTTGCTTATCCGCTGACATTACCGAGACCCTGCCCGTGAGCAAGAACTCAGGCGGCTGCCTTCACCTGCAGTCCTGAGATGACTGGGCTGCCCCGAGGTCAGAGCTGACCTTCTCAGAGCCGGGGGCGCCCACTCGGGGCCACTGTTTATCCCGGGGGCCCCGCTCCTCTTGGCTCCATTGGAATCCCATCCCAGTGCAGCCGACGGGGGACTGAAATTTCAAGCTCAAAACAAACACACACAAAAACACAACAAAGAACAACCATAGAGCCTTGACTCAGACTCACATATGTCCACTTTGCCCCGTTTCCTTGTGCTCACACTCGGTCACTCTTGCTTGTGCGCGTGCTCTCTCTCTAACACACACACGCGCACACACACGCGAAGGTAAATGTGGGGACCATCTGAGGGCAGTTCTATGCATCATGGTCCCTTCACCCTCAGTTCCTTAGGGTGTGTTACAAATAGGGCTGTTCTCACACGTCCCTGGGACAGTTACCGGTTTCCTGAATGGACGGTGAACAGTTCTTGAACCCACCGCCAGGTTCTCATTCTTACCAGTTGACGCACAGCTCGTCTTCCTGTCAGCCGTTTCCCACCGCAGCGCAGGTGCAGACGCTGCCCGGAAGCGTCACATCCCTTAGCCTCCTCTGTCCTTTTTGGACCCTGACATTTGTCACATGTTTTCAAGTGAGCAGGGTGGTGATCAGGAGCCGGCCTGCTTGTAGCAGCTCACCCCGGCCGTGTGTGTTGCTGTTCTGGAAACATCCGCAGCGCGCGCTCATTGCCGTGTCCTGTCTTTCTAGCTCTGCTGGCGACGACGACCATCCCTTTAGATCTGTTCAAGAAGCAGCCTTCCGGGCCACAGAGCTTTATGCTGAGCCGCGGGCCCTCGGGGGACGGCGCGGCCCTGGGTTCAGTCACCGCGGAGGTACGTGGCCAGGTTCCCGCTTCGGATGAGGAGCATCTTTGCTTTTGTCCGTCAGAGTCTGGCTCTGGCTTGACCCTGAAACGAAGCTCATCCGAGAAGTCCCTGGGCTTGACCGGGAGCCTTCCTGCCCCTGAGCTGGCCGAGTGTCCGCTCTGTGAAATACCTCCCGAGGCCGTTTCACGAGGGCCTGACCCGGAAAGGGCTGTCGGTTTTTCTGTCCCTCCAGCCTTTGTCCCCATCGTGTGTGCTGCATGGCTGGGTGGGAGCATGGGACTCACCGGCCTGTCAGTCCCCGGGGGGCCTGCGTTCATTCTAATATGAACATCACTCATTCTGACACCAACTGAGTGATGGGGGTGCAGAGGAGGTCAGCGGGCCGTGTGGGTGGTCCTGGCACTGACCCCACGACCCACGAGCGGCCTTCTCCGCAGTTCTGTTACGTGGAACCCGCAGAGGCGAAATCCTGGCACACCCCTCCGCCCGTTCCTGCGGCCAAGATAGAGAAAGACCGAACAGTGATGCCCTGCGGGACTGTGGTCACGACCGTCACCGCCGTGAAAACCAAGCCTCGCTTCGACGCCGGGAGGGCGTCCCCGCTGAGCTCGGGTGAGAGGGTGGAACGGTCTCTCTGAGTCCCAGGAAGGCAGAGTGCCCGGCCCCATGTGGTTATTAAGCCAATCTCATGGCACAGGGATCGTGGTGATGGGCAAGACTTCTGTGTAGCTTTTTCTTTTCTTTTTTTTAAGAAAATTATCTTCCTACTTTGTCAAATGAATGACAACCTTGTAGTCTATTCTGAAGCTAAAATTGAGACTCTGGATGAAAGAGCCAGTTAACTTAATGACTCTGTTACGGTCACGGGGGCACCACGCTCTCTGAAGCACTGGGTGCACGTGGTCAGTGTGGAGTTTCTTACGTTAGGGTTGTGGGTTAGAAGGCTTGATGGGCGGTCGTTTCAGATGCAGCAGAATTCCGCACCTGTCCCCACAGCCACGGCCTGGGAGACACTTGTATGATTATTATTTATTTTAATTTATACGGTGTTTCTGCTTATACCGAGGTACTATCTTCCCAGCGCAGACTGCTTTGCATTCTGTTCTCGAATGCAAAACAGAACGTGAAACTCTCCCTCAGTGAAAGCATTTCTGAAATTGTATTTAAACCTGAGCTTCCAGCACCCCTTTTTGGTAACCCCACACCCCAAAAAAGAGAAAAGAATAAGAGATCGTTAAGCAACCTTGAGGTTTGGCCGTGCCTTCGCCAACGACATGAGATCGCGTTGACGTGAGGTGTGATCTCACGTCCCGGTAATGGGTGCGGGTGACGTGTGGTCACCAGCGTCTGTCCCTGCAGAGTCTCCGCTGCGGACGCCCGTCAAGGTGAGGGTGATCGAGAAGGACATCTCCGTCCAAGCCATCTCCTGCCACAGCCCTCCCGTCAGCAAAACCTTGTCTTCTTCAGACACAGGTAACGCCCCGCGGCCTCCCTCACCCCTCTGGGCTCCTCCCTCTGCCCTTCTGGCTCCTCCCTCTGCCCTTCTGGCTCCTCCCTCTGCCCCTCTGGCTCCGCCCTCTGCTCCTCTGGGCTCCTCCCTCTGCTCCTCTGGGCTCCTCCCTCTGCCCCTCTGGGCTCCTCCCTCTGCTCCTCTGGGCTCCTCCCTCTGCCCCTCTGGGCTCCTCCCTCTGCCCCTCTGGGCTCCTCCCTCTGCTCCTCTGGGCTCCTCCCTCTGCCCCTCTGGGCTCCTCCCTCACCCCTCTGGCTCCGCCCTCTGCTCCTCTGGGCTCCTCCCTCTGCCCCTCTGGGCTCCTCCCTCTGCTCCTCTGGGCTCCTCCCTCTGCCCCTCTGGCTCCGCCCTCTGCTCCTCTGGGCTCCTCCCTCTGCCCCTCGGGGCTCCTCCCTCTGCCCCTCGGGGCTCCTCTTTCAGCCTTGCGCCTGGTGAGGGGAGCATTCGTTTGGGGAGTTTGGGGAAGTTCTTTTGAGTAATAAGTTAAGAACTGGAAAAAGAGGGAAATCGAAGTTCATCAAAGACCAGGAAGGGTGAGCACCCTGCTATAGTTAAGGAGATGCTGTAACAAAATGAACGTAGAACCACAGCTCCGGCCTCACTTTATAAAATCCTGAACATTCTTTTTTCTCTTGGTCACATACGAGCCTATGTGACTGTCGTGAAGTAAGTAGGACTCGCGACATACCCGTAAAGCCAACTTCAGTTTGGCCTCCAGCTGTCCCACGAACCAGCTGGGTAGGAGTCGTCTTCCCCCAGAACCCTGGCTGCCCGTTTCCCATTTTTAGGGTCACTTTCATAATGACCTTAAAGAGGTGTGTGACTGTCTCTAAATCACAGCACCACCTGAATGTGGAGTTAAACGTTACCCCCTGGGCTCGTGGGGCCTGCGGTCGGAGAAGGGGCAGGTGGCAGCTTTCTTCGGGCTCCGCTCCCCATTCCTGAGTCTGTTTCTGATCTTGCCAAGCTCAGGGGTGGGGCAAGGAGGAGCAGGTGGGCTTGGGGGTGGGGGTGGGTCTCCCTTGACGGGTGCTGTCTTAGGAGGTTCTGTACCCCCTCAGCCGGCGGGAGTCGAAAACGGTCTCTGTCCCTGTGGGAGTTTTCGTGATTCCCGGGACGCAGCCCTGAGGGTCCCCCAGCCCCACTCCCATCCTGTCCCTTGGAGTCACTGGGAATCACGGCACCGCTCTCTCCTGAAGCCCCTCCCCAGCCCCTTCTCCTGTCCCTCCTGGCCCCTCACCATGGGGCATGGCCAGGCAGTTCTGCTGTATGTCCTGTCACCACACCCTTTGAAATGGAGCACCTGTCGCCTGCAGGCCACGGCCGAAACTGAGATGAGAAAACTTGCTTTTCCATCAGGAACGGGGAACCTTGTTTCTGCCAAGGGCCATTGGATATTTATAACAACATTCGTGTAATTAACTCAGCCCTACTCCTTGGCAGGGCCAGACCAAGTGATTTTGCAGGCGGCCCTCGGGCCCAGAAGTTCCCACCCGTTTTACATCCTGCTCCTGTGACATTTTGTCATTTTAATCTTCTTTTAGCAGAACAGGGACTGGGCATCCCGCTCTGCCCCTGACCTGGCTGCTGACGATTTCCCCGTTTCTCAATCGAGGAATTAGAAAGTACCCACTCCAGGGCCTGGGGGACAGTTGAATGAAATACCGTGCACAGAGCCTGTGCACGGCGCCTGGTGCGTGTGGAGTGTCCCCAGATGTTGCCCGTGTGTGGCACTGACCGTGGGAAGGGGCTGCTTGTATGCCCTGGCCCCTCAGCCTGACACCAGCCTGTGGTCACCAGTCTCGCCAGAGACGGGGAGTGACCGCACTGCCCCTCAAAGGTCCAGGTCCCCGAAAGGTTAGAGGTCTTTTCAGTGGTTCTCAACCTTCTGGCCATTTAAATACAGTTCCTCATGTTGTGACCCAACCATAAAATTATTTTCGTTGCTGCTTCATAACTGTAATGTTGCTACTGTTATGAATCGTAATGTAAATATCTGATATGCAGGATGGTCTTAGGTGACCCCTGTGAAAGGGTCGCTCGACGGCCAAAGGGGTCGCGACCCACAGGTTGAGAACCGCTGGTTCACCTGCTCTCATGTCTTCCATCACCTCGATCGCAGAGCAGCTCACACACAAATGCACTCGTGGACCCTTCAGTGAGTGTCACTCAGAGTCAGGGGCCTCTGAGGGGCCACAGGGATGTCACCGCTGCCCTCCCCCCGCAGAACTGCTGGTGTTGAATGGCTCGGATCCAGTGGCCGAGGTCGCCATCCGGCAGCTCAGCGAATCTTCGAAGCTGAAGCTGAAGTCGCCGCGGAAGAGGAGCACCATCATCATATCAGGGATCTCCAAGGTGCGCGCCCGCAGGGCTGGCGTCCGCCCCGGCAGCTGTCCCTCCCTCGGGAGCTGGCCGAGCTCCTGATCGATGTTTACGAAATGTCCGTGTTTACAAATGTCAGGTTAGGCC
>NW_005874667.1:0-14721 GCF_000147115.1 Myotis lucifugus
CCTGAGTACCATTTCATTAACTATGAGACTAATAAAAACAACCGCTTAAACAAACAAACAGACCCCAGAAGTGTGACAACACTCAGTTACTAAAGCTGCAAGGAACAGACACTCGCATGCTGTACGAGAGGGGATGCAAATGGTCAGCCTCCCTGGAAAAACACCTTGCAATCTCTACCAGAATTACAGGTGTATTTGAACCACAGTGCTGGCTCCGGTGACCTATCCTACAATTACTCTAACACATATATTACAGGGTACATGTGCAACACTATCCCCTGGATAGTTGGTTATAGCAAAACACTGGAACCAATCCAAATGTCCAAAAGTAGAGGACTGGTCAAAGGAACCATGGCACATCCATGCAGTGAATACGATGTAGAAGTAAAAAAAAAAAAAGAATAAAGAAGCTCTCTATATATTAATATGGAAAGACCTTATATACTGTTCAGTGACAAAAGCCAAGGCACAATATAATATATATAATATGCCATCTTTTATGAGAAAAAAGGGGAACTGAGAATATACATGTGTACACACATATAAATATATATATACATATATGTTTGTATATTCATAAAGAAATATGGGAAGAATAAGCAAGAGAATAATTAAAATGATTACTTAGTAACAGAAAGAAGTAGGATAGATGGAAACAGGGGTGGGGAAAATGTCTCAACTTGGATTTTTTATTTCATTTTTATTTTGACCTTTCTAAATGTATTACCTATCAAAAAGATAAACTAAATAAAATAAAATGTAAAAAAATCAAGAGCTCTTTATATCATTCACTGAAATCTCATTTGAGAAGAAGGAAGTTGTGCTGAAAACAATAATGGTGTGCTCCATCGACCAGGCAAATAAACTAAACGATTTCTGACCTGTGACTGTGAGAACCACTCTCCTCCAGCTAAGCCGAAAGGAAGCAAGGGTGTCGTTCTAGGGATACTGATTTATATTCCCCTCTCGCGGGTACATATAGTCCCCTCTCAACCCAACAGTGTGGCCAGCATCTGCGAGGAGAAAGGATGCAGTGTGTTTTCCTTTTCCAGCCGTAATGAGGTTTCATCATCCCATCATTTTACACTCGCACGTTAGGAGATCTGTTCTTCTTTCTATGTTAATTGAAATCGGCTGCTTTGGGCTCTGACACAGGCATTTAGCACTAACAGTCAATTGCTCTTTCCTCAGCCATCTGGCAAAAGAGTTGAAACCAGCAATTTTCTGAGTCAGAATTAGACATCTGAAAAAGAATGTGCACATAGGCAAACCCCTTAGAAGTGCAGAAGGGGAAAAAGGGGGCAGGTAGCAGGATGATATAAACCCTGATCTACAGTGATGTGATTTCAAAGAGGGGAACCCAAAATGGCTCTTCGGTGACCTGACACCAACACCATGCTTCCCCAGGTGCGGCAAGAAGCATTCAGGATTAGGCAGTCTCTCTTTACTTTCCTCCTGAATGACAGGAGCTACCCTAGCTTAGGCCCCGCCCTCTGCCTTCTAGATGGGTGCACTCACATAGACTTTCTCAGCTTTAGTCATGAGCAGCCCCTGGCATTTCAGCAGGACGCATAAAGTACCTGGCTTCTGTGACCGCATCTTCGGATCCTTTGAACTCTGTTCTTGTCCCATCTCCTTTGCGTGGTCCCGTTGCTCCATCTCCCCTTTAAGTGTTGGTCTTCTCTGGACTTCTGTCCTCCCCTCATCTTACTTCATACGTTTACTCTCCCGTTTGCAGGTTCAAAGCATTCACAGGCCGTGGGCCCCTGTGAAAATAGTGAAGGTTTAATTCTGAAGGGAGAATGCATATTAGACCCTCTCTGACCTGGTTACTTGTTTATACGGGCCCATTCCAGGTTTCATTGGGAAGCATCACACTCTATTCACACAAATGCAGTGATAAATATATTTCTGTTTGTCATCCCCAGCCTGCCAACTAAAGTACTTCCTGGTAAAGGGTTCAAGGGCCCCAAAACTTTGGCAGGACACCCCTACCACCAATGTCAAGAGTTAGACAAGCTACACAAGTGAACCTCAAGTTTTAATAAGGCACAAGTCATGTCACTTCCAGACTGATGGCTATGTTTTCTCTGAAATTGTCCACCCACATGTGACTCCACTTTGGCCCCACATATCCTCTACCTAGAAAATGCACAGAAAATATGCAGGCGCTCCTCAGGTTAATTGGGGAGTGGCAGCTGTGCTTGGTACACCTGTCCTTGCATCTCTCCCAGAGAGGAACTAGGCACCGGCTCCAAGCATCTTCCATCTGCTGAACCACCTTAATCCCCCTCACCTCTGGTTCTCATCTCCACATGGAAGGTTAGTGTGGCAGGGAGTCAGGACATAGGAACACATAGGAACAAGATCCAGTCAGTGTGGTCCTTCTGCCCACATGTGGCCTGCCCTAAGTGTTCCCCTGGCCCTTGTCTTTCACTTTGTATTTTATTTATTTTTTAGTTATATTATTATTATTTGCTGGCCATGGGCTCACCCAGGCCTCAGAAAGAGACTGTTTATTGCAAGCTCTTCTAACATCATTTTTCAGACTGCTTTGTAGTCTTGGGTCCAAGGATGGAACCAGGATGGGAATTTCTTGTGACTGTGGGGGGAAGGGATATGGGTCTCCCAACACCTGGGCTCAGTTGAGGACATTCCTACCAGCACCAGATGTGGTCCTCATGGAATAGGCCTTGTGGATTCTGCTCGAGAATCCCAGGGCATTGCTGCCCATGGTTCCCTGGAAGGCAAGCCTGCTGCCACCACTAGTTCCCCCATAGGTCTGCCCGTTGCCACCACCACAGATGTGTTCACCACAGAGATATTCAGGGCTCCCACTCCATCTCTGTTCACCCGGCACTCCTTGCCTTCCAGCAGCTTGCAGTAGGTGGCAATCTCGATGTCCAGGGCCAGCTTGCCATTCATGAGTTCCTAGTACTCCTGGAGCTGCTGGGCCATGTCCTGCCTAGCTCACTGATTGGCACGTGCATCCTTGAGTGCCAGCTCCCCACGGTCCTCAGCCTCAGTGATGGGGGCCTCCAACTTGGCACACTGATTCTTGTTGTTGATCTGGCCTGCAGCCTCTGGATGGCCCCATTCATCTCCACAATCTCATTCTGGGTCTCCCAGAGGTCGTTCCCATGCTTCCTTGCCTGGACCTGGAGGGTCTCAAACTTGGTCTGGTACCAGATCTCAGCCTCAGCCGTGCTGCTGTTGGCCATCTCCTCGTACTAGGCCTTGACCTCAGCGATGATGCTGTCCACATCCAGGGAGCGGTTGTCGTCCATGGACAGCACTACGGAGGTATCTGGAGATCTGGGACTGCAGCTCTGACAGCTCCATCTCATAGAAGGTCCTGAGGAGGTCGATGTCCTCATTCAGGGCATTCAGCTTGGCCTCCAACTCCATCTTGTTCCTGTAGGCAACATCTACATCTTTTTCAGCACCACAACTCATTGTCAGCAGCTGCGCGCCAGTTAATTTCTTACTTCATAGTTACTCTTGAAGTCTTCCACCACGTCCTGTGTGCTCTGAAGCTCCATCTCCCATGCATCTGCAGGGCCTCAAGCTGCTTCTGCAGGCCAGCAACATGGGCTTCAAAGATGCCGAGGAGGAGGCGGCTCTTGACCGATTTCTGCTCCTCGGTAGAGCCCACTTGGTCTCCAACAGCTTGTCCTGCTGCTCCAGGAAACGCACCTTGTCGTTGAAGGAGGCAAACTTGTTGGTGGAAAGATCTGATCTGCTCATGCTCTCCTGGTGCACCTGCTGAATAAAGGGGTTATTGTCCACCTGCACGGGGCCAGCAGGCTCTGATTGATGGTGACCTGGTGGGTGCCAGCGCCCACCGGCCCCTGTAGGCGGAGTGCTTGGCTTTGGCCCAGGGGCCAAAGAGGCTGCAGCCATGGGAGCCTCAGGTACGTGCTACGCCCCGGGAAGGTGGTGGAGTGAGGACTGAAGACCTGGGAGCTGAAGTGGGTGGACAGGCTGGCTGTACTGGGCTGGACTTAGCACTGGGTGAGAGGGAGCCGAACTCACTGGCCTTCGGGGAAACCTGGCCTCTTTTTTCATCACTTTGTATTTTAAATTGATTCAATGAACCACATGATTCCAGCATAAGTAATTCGGTCTGTGAGCCTTTCTGTTCCATGACCTCTGTAATAACTTGTCTGGTGTGGCACTTGGGAGCTACCATTGCATCAAAGAAATTTCCCACAAGACAACATTTTACTGGCTGGTTTCTCTTTTTTTATGAAATGTCTCTTCATCTCTATTTCACCTTATGATTACAAGTTATTCTTTTTTCCCCGGTTTTCAGATTTTTCTATAAAAAATGTATAATCTGGAAAGTAATTGAGCATTTTAAAGGGCAAAATGGTCCACTGCTCCCTTTGAAGCCCAGGCACTGAATTTTATTAGGCAAAATCCAGACTAGTGCCCAGCGAGCTAACATAGTGGGTAGGATAGTGGTCATTTCTGCATGTGTTGGCTCTTTTCCTGTCAGAGACGGCCCACTTGCTCTCCCTGCTTTCTCACTCCTGACTCTATCAGGTGTTTATGACTTATCTGCAGACCCCAGACTAGTCTAAAACATAGACCCGGCTCAGTGCTGGGCTCATGGTGCTTGTGTCTATTGCAACTCAGGTGGATGGCTTTAGGAGCCACTTGGAAAGGTGCTCACAGCCTCTGGTGCTGGAGACAGGCTGAAATGGGTGTCATTTTGGACCCCTTTTAAACCTGCCATGGAGACCATCTTTTATCCATCAACATATTCTTCCTCTAAACCAGCCTCAATGTAATTACTTAAATGTAAACTATCCCACACAGCTGTGCTTCGCTGACATTTCAGGCCAAGGTCAAGTTGATTGAATTTGTTGTGTTCATGGTTTCATGGTTATTGTATAGGTCATTAAATAGAATTCAATTTCTCTGGCATTGCCTATTTTCATTCTCAAAAGATAAGTATAAGCCCTGGCTGGTTTGGCTCAGTGGATAGATTGTCGGCCTGCAGACTGAGGGGTTCCAGGTTCAGTTCTGGTCAAGGGCACATGTCCGGTTGTGGGCTCGATTCCCAGTGAGGGTCATGCAAGAGGCAGCCAATCAATGATTCTCTCTCATCATTGATGTTCCTATCTCTCTATCGCCCTCTCCTTTCCTCTCTGAAATTAATAAAGATATTTTTAAAAAGGTAAGTATAATATCAAAGGATGCAAAATGGCAGCACACCACGTGAACATTAAATTATTTAAAAATTTTATATTTTTAAAAAATCCTGATGTTTAGCCTCTGTTGGGATCTCCCATGGCAAGAACAGGCTGCCCTCCTCAGATAGGTCACATGCTCTCTAGTTGCTCACCGACACCATGTAACTCTTGGATAATTCACTCATTTACATTTCCTGGGTGGCTGTCCTGGACTGTATCATCAATTTTAGTTTTCCTGATGATTGCCCCATGTTTTACCCACGGTGCCATCTACCTGTCATCCAGTCTCTGTACAATCACTAGGCTTCCTGTGGCCCAGTTCCCTTGCCCATGTTCCTCTCTCTGAGTGTGATCTGACCTTGGTCCATCTTCTAGTCACTCTGACCTTAAGCCAGTAAGACACCCTGACATCAAGAAGCAGAGCCCTGGGGGATATTCTTTCAGTGTTCTAATGTTCACTTTCAACATTGCAACACATGGGTCATCGCACCGACCTAGCAAATATTGTCAGAACCCCAGAAGCTTCTTTTAAAAGTGGCCAAGTACTTCAGAATCCTAATGCTAAATCCCTTAGGCCTGTGACCTATCCATTCAATTGGCAACAAATGCCTCCTGAGATTAAACAAAGCCTGAAAGATAATGAGATGAAATGGCTCGACCTTTAGATGTGAGATCTTTCCTTCGAAGCCTGTCGCTGGTTCAGATTATTTTTATCATTTTTCAAAGCAGCAACATTTATTTCCTCTGCTTCAGTGATCTGTGCAGATGCAAGGTCTAGAAGGAATATTTAGTGGTCGCTATGGTTACCATTAGTCATATGAAGTTATAGCTAGTGCTGATTCCTCTCCTCACAGCTGTAAAAAGAAAGAACTCTTCAAAAAGCAGGCTTGCTGGGGCTCTGAAGTCTTAAATTCCATAATGCAACCAGTTCCTCTGGTAATTTATCTTGATCTGAGAGTTTAATTCACACTTTAAAGATTTTAGGCAGGGAAGGCATCCTAGGACCTGAAAACTAGAGGAACTTAGAGAGAATTTAGCCTCAGCCTCTCATCTTACAAATAAGGAACTGAAGCCCAGGAAGGAGAAGGAACTTGGGTCTACACAGTGTCAATTACCCATCAAAAGATGTCTCTGCTATGTTTCTTGTCTTAAATAATCAAAGAGGCTAAGTAATATAAAGGTTCAGGATGGACAAAGACTGAGTTCCAGGCAAATCTGATCCGACAGAGAGGGGTTGAATCCTTGAAATGGAGCTTGAGCCAAAAATCACAAAAGGTCTTAGAGACCGTATTAGCTTTGGAATATCAACCAAGCTTGATGGTTTGTTGAGTGGAGATGGTACAAACAGACAAAATGAGGCTGTTTGTCTGCTGGTTCTGACCAGTTTTCTGAAAAGTGGTTGGCCCACAAGTGCTATACCTTTTTCTGGGAACTTGACCTCCTACTGTTTTGTAATTTTTCCACCCCTCCTGGCTCAGTGTTTAATAGATGCTTGCTTTCATTAGGGCCAGACATATGGATATTATTCTATTGCTTTGCAATTGATTGAACGTAAAAATAATATTGCATACAGAACATTTTAAGCAAAGTTCAGGAAGTGCCCTAAATATCTTTATACTTCCTAATTCAAGAATTTTAAACTGTTTCATGTATTATTTATTAAACTAGTTTTTGCCTAAATAGACTCAACATTGGATGACTTGCACTAACCCTTCCTTGTTGGTTTTGTTTCTAAGTACCAAAGCTCACTGAAAGAAGAGAGCTCTTTAGAGAGAGGAGAGCTGGGGTAAAGAAATACAAGAAGAGCTTGGACTATCTTGTTATACCAAAAGTAAGTGAGTGCTCAAAATAATGAGAGATGTTATGGACTAAATTGTCTGTGTTCCCTCAAAATTCATATATTGAAGCCCTAAACCCAATGTGACTATCCCTGGAGACAGGGCCTATGAGGAGGAGATAGCAGTTAAATGAACTCATAAAGACGGGGCCCTCATCCAATAGAGCTGGTGTAAGAAGAGGAAGAGACACCAGAGCTCTCTATGCACAATGTGAGAATACAGAGAGAAGGTGGCCATCTGCAAGCCAAGAACAAAAGCTCTCACCAGGAAGCAAATTGGCCTGCACTTTGATGTTGGATTTCTGTTAAGCCACCCTATCTGTGTTATTTTGTTCTGTTATCCTGAATAGACTAATATAAGATGTGTCAAAAAAAAACTCAAGAACCAGCTTTTAGGGCATGCATTGGACAAATCTGAGATAATTTGAGCTTCAAAATAAATCAATTGATAGCATTGGATTATAATTCATTTAACAAAAGTAAGAATCCATTAATTCAAGCCCTGGACAGTGTGGCTCAGTTGGTTAGCCATCTTCCTATGAACCCAAAGGTCACAGGTTCAATTTCCAGTCAGGCCACATACCTAGGATATGAGTTAGATCCCTGGTCTGGGCATGTGTGAGAATCAACTAATTGATATGTCTCTCTCAAATAGCTATTTCTCTCTCCCCCTTCCTCCCTCTCTAAAATCAATAATCTATATATATAAAAGCCTAAGCAGCCGGCCGACCATTCGACCGTTCGACCAGTAGCTGTGACACACACTCACCACCAGCGGGAAGATGCTCAATGCACAGGCATGGAAACATGGAACAGACTGATGAATCTCAGAGGGAAGGAGAATGAGAGAGAGTGGGAAGAGATTAATCAAAGATCTTATATGCATACTAGAAGGCTGGTGCACAGATTTGTGCACCAGTGGGGTCCCTAGGCCTGGCCTGTGGGGATCGGGCTGAAACCAGCAGTCCAACATCCCCTGAGGGGTCCCAGATTGCAAGAGGGCACAGGCCAGGGAAGGGACCTTACCGGTGCACGAATCTGTGCACCAAGCCTCTAGTAATAAAAAAGAATCCATTAATTCAAATCAATAAGGTGAAAAGTTGAACATTTGCTTACAATAAAATGCCAGCTGATAAAAATAAAAAAATCAACAAAATAAAAAGCCAACCTAAAAAATTAGAGGAAATATTTGCACACCATATATTTGATGTTAATATCCAATATATATGAGGAATTCATATATATTGATAGCAAAAAGCACACAAAACAACTGATCTAATTTTTTAAATAGGGAAAGAAACTGAATAAACATTTTCCCAACATACAAATGGCAAATAAGTACAGGAAAATATACTCAGCATCACTTATCATCAGGGAAATGCAAACTAAAACCACAATGAGATATTACCTCACATTTGGCTATTATCAAAAAGACAAATGATAATAAGTGTTGGTGAAGATGTAGAGAAAAGGGAACCTTTGTGCACTGTTGGTAGAAATGTAAGTTGGTACAGCCACTATGCAAAGCAGTATGGAGGTTTCTCAAAAAATTAAAAATAGAACTACAATATGATCTAGTAATACTACTTCTAGTTATATATCCAAAGAAAATGAAATCAGTATCTTGTTGCGGGAAACAATCTCAAAAAGGTATCTGCACTTCCATGTTTGTTGCAGCATTTTTCACAATAGCCAGAATATGGAAACAACCTAAGTGCACATCAATAGATGAATGAATAAAGAAAATGTGCTAGGTATGTGTATGTGTGTACACACACACACAAACACACACACATATACCACAGTAGAATGTTTTTCAGCCACAAGAAAGAAGGAAATCGTCTCATTTGTGACAACATGGATGAACCTAGAAGATATTATGCTAAGTAAAATAAGCCAGACACAGAAAGACAAATACAGTACAATCTCACTTATATGTGGAATTTTTTAAAATGTTGAACTCATAGAAACAGAGAGTAGAATGTAGGTTACCAAAGGCCTGGGTGGCAGGGTGTATAGAGATGGGAAACACTGGTCAAAGGGTATAAACACTCAGTTATAAGATGAATAAGCTCTGGTGATCTAATGGATTGCATGGTAACTATAGTTAATAACACTATATTATATACTTGAAATTTGCTGAATAAGTAAATCTTAAGCATTCTCACCACATACACAAAAAGGTAACTATGTGAGATGATAAGGAGGTTAATTAATCTGATTGTAGGACTCATTTCACAATATATAAATATATCAAATCAGCATGCTCTTTAAATATATATAATTTTACTTGTCTATTATACCTCAATAAAGCTATGGAAAAAATAAAGGTAGGGGAAATAATAAAAGTTAGAAAATTACCTTTTTTGAAACCATCATAGTAATAATTTATTCTAGTAAGATTAATCATGCTAAAACTATTAGGTGAAGGTTTGAAGAGAACAGAATATTAAATTGTCTCAAAATATCTCAGTGGATAGAGTGTGGGCCTGCGGACCAAAGGGTCCCTGTCTGAATCCAGTCAAGGGCACGTGCATGGGTTGCAGGCTCTTCTCTGGCCTGGGCCCTGGTCAGGGCGTGTGCAGGAGGCAACTAATCAATGTGTTTCTCTCACATCGATGTTTCTCTCTGTCTTTCCCTCTCTCTTCCACTCTCCCTAAAAATCAATGGGAAAATATCCTCAGGTGAGGATTAACAACAACAAAAAAAAAAAAATAGAAGAAAAAGAAGGTAGAAGTCTTATAGTGGATAAACCCATCAGTCACCACCTTATACACATAATATACACATAATCAAACTTAATGAAATCAACAATGAGATAAAAAATAACATGTGCCTCCTGAGGTGATACACTGGTAAGAACACACAACACTTTTATGATAATGTATGATCTTACTTAATCATTAGAGAACCCAAGGCAAACCCAAATTGAGGTTTCTACCAAACATCTGGCCTGTATATTTCAAAAGCTGAGGAATTGTTTCAAATTAAGGGAGACTCAAGAGACACAACAACTAAATGCAATTTGTGACCCTGGATTGGATACTGGTCCAGAGAAAATATAAACTATATAAAAACATTATTAGGACAATTGTTGAATTTGAATATGGTCTATATATGAAGTAATTGCATGGTATGAATGCTTGATTTTCAAATTTGATGAGACGACTATGAGTATGTCAGGGATAAAAGGCTATCATGTCTCACTCTAAAATGGTAGAGAAAGAGACAAAGAGAGAGACAGAATCAAAATAAATGAGGCAAAATGTTAAATCAGGTAAATCCAGATGGGTTTAGAGAGTTCGCTCTTTATACTACTGTTTAAACTTCTGTTAAGTGTGAGATGGATTTTTTAAATAAAATGTAAAATTTTTAAACTCTTCCATTTCAGGGATCCATGTAGGTAGCAGGTAGGCACAGGCAAAACAAGCTCAAATCGCCAATTCACAAGTAAATAATTATTTTACTACAATTTGAAGCTCTAGCCAAAGGAAGATACATTAATCCATTCTTAAGTAAAACATTTATTTAGTAATATTAATAGTTAAACTTTGTGAACACTTTATATGGTTACATGCTTTCCACATTGTGGCAGATTGCATTTTCTAAGTACGGCCACATGAACATGTAGTCTGTCTTTCATGCTGTTCTTAAAATGCGATGCTAACGTCCATCAAGAGGTGAGGTGCATTTTCCTTTCTTGTGAACCTGTGCAAAGCCTTAACCAATATAGTACCTACAGTGGAAGAGATCCTTTAAGGCAGCGGTTCTCAACCTGTGGGTCGCGACCCCTTTGGGGGGGTCGAATGACCCTTTCACAGGGGTCGCCTAAGACCATTGGAAAACACATATATAATTACATATTGTTTTTGTGGTTAATCACTATGCTTTAATTATGTTCAATTTGTAACAATGAAATTGGGGTCACCACAACATGAGGAACTGTATTAAAGGGTCGCGGCATTAGGAAGGTTGAGAACCACTGCTTTAAGGGATGGTCAGGAACAGCTGTGCATAAAATGCCAAAGGAGAACATGGATGAAAAATGAATGAATCTGTCTGATTTAAGCTTCACAAGAGATTCCCGGGACCCCTTATCTGTCGCCTGGACCCCTGGGGGAGCCACCGCAGATCTATGTGACCTGCTGGAACAGCAGAGATGGCAGTCTGACTTCTCCCCAGGTAGAACTATAATCTATGATTGTGTTTTGTTCAAAAATAAACTTAATTATGTGCCTTGATCATGATGATATTGTGATATAATAAGAAATAAATATTTGGTCTTTTTCCTAGATCCTGACACAGAGTTCTTGAAACCCTTGGAATTCCCCCAGTGATATGAACGACTTTGCTGTACTAATGAGATGACATCTCCTAGAGAGCTTCGGGAAGAGGACTGGCTGCCATGAAGATCAAGCCTTGCTTAGAAGCTTGGAACTTTCAGCCCCAACCCCAGACCTCCAAAGGGGGAAGAGGAGGGAGATTGAGTTAAATCACCAATGGCCAATAACTTAATCAGTGTGCTACATAGTGAGGCCTCCATAAAAATACCTACATGACAGGATTTAGGAGCTTCTGGGTTGGTGGACATTTTCATGGGGGTGGTGCACTCCAGCTCCATAGGAACAGAATCAAGGATCCTCCTGGCTCAGGATCCTTCCATCCCTTCCCTAGGTACCTCTTCATCTGGCTCTCCATCTGTCTCCTTTATAATAAACTGGTAATGGTACATAAAGTGCTCCCCTGAGTTCTGTGAGAGATTATGGCAAGTTATCAACCTGAGGAAGGGGTCATAGGAACCTCCAATGTAGAGACAGTCGGTCACAAGTACAGGAGGTCTGGGACTTTCACTGAGCATCTGAAATGGGAGCAGTCTTGTGGGACTTGGCCCTTCACCTCTGGGGTTTGTGTTAAGCTTTGGTAGCTAGTATCAGAATTGAATTGATACTGACACATTTTGTATCAGAAGTGTCAGATAGCAAAGTCAGCTGGGAATAATGCAATGGGCTAATACACTAGACGTTACTATCTAAGAATCTAAACCAGCCGTGGGCAAACTACGGCCCGCGGGCCGGATCCGGCCCGTTTGAAATGAATAAAACTAAAAAAAAAAAAAGACCGTACCCTTTTATGTAATGATGTTTACTTTGAATTTATATTAGTTCACACAAACACTCCATCCATGCTTTTGTTCCAGCCCTCCGGTCCAGTTTAAGAACCCATTGTGGCCCTCGAGTCAAAAAGTTTGCCCACCCCTGATCTAAACTCTTAATAATATTTAGCAAACAATACATAGAACTGACTCTGATGCACTGCCTCCATCATCCTGGTATTGACACAGAAGATGATGAGCTGACTCAGCCCACGTTTTTATAGGTGTAAAAGCCACTCCACTGTTTCCAGCAATCCCCTCCTTTTCTAGCTTGTTCACCACTGGAGATGCAATCAGCACATCCTATATAATAAAGAGCTAATATGCTAATGGTTGTGATGCCCTCACGCCATAATGAGCGATCACCAGGAGGCTGCGTGCGCAGCGGGCACATTCGGGTGGGTGGGGGCTTGACAATGGTTTTTCTCATCAGTGCCTTGTTTCCTTCTGCTTTCTAAGTTCTTTCTGTTGTCTAAGTCATGGTAGTTCTGCATTCCTCAAATAGCACAATGAAGGTCCACACAAACTCTTCCCTTCCATGAGCTTCCTTAACACTCACAATCATGGCACTTAACACTTCAATATCTGCCTTATGGCCCTAATAGTTTAGTGTCACACTGTGGAGGTTAAAAGTTCTTCATCATGGGCCCACATATGCCATTGAAACACCACCCCAAACCCACGCACCTTGTACAACTTTAAGGACATAGTGTGATATTGATAGATACTTGCTGATTAACCAACTGATATTAAAATGCTCTCTTGCATAATCTTATTTATGTTGATAACTTTATTCTTTAATCCTGTACAAATACCATTTGAAGAAAAATGTAAGTTTGCTATGCCCTAGGAAAAGGGGCCTGGCCTGGTAAGTGACATATACAGGGGAGATGTGCCTGCCTCTTGCTGACCCAGAGCTACCTTGTCACTTTACAGGCAAAGCTCCCAAAAGGGCACAGGACTGACACTCTTTGCCAAGACTGTGGACAGCAATGGAGGTGCTTATGAGCAGAGAGTCTGGAATCAGGCAAAATTAATTCAAAGCCTACTGTCCAGCTACTAGCCATGGGACTTTGGGCAATTTAATTTAATGTCTTTCAAATGGGAATATTAACCCAATTTCATTATAGGGTTGTGAAGAGGACTAAATGAGATGGGTAAAGCATTTAGCACAGGTACCTAGAAAGAATAGCCTTAGTGATTATTCTTCAAATAAGGATGTCTAGCACCCTTTGCATATAGTCAGCTTCTTTGGGGGGTTGAAGAAAAGGGAGGTGTTTGTCCTTGGTCCCGCAGTGGAGAGGAATTTTTTTTGCTTATTTTTTGTTTCCCTCTGGTATATCTAAAAAGTTACAACCATGTACAAATTAAGCATGAAAACTGAAATCTCAGGTTAAAATGCTTCTGCCAATCGTCAGGCCATTTCCCTCCTGTTGTTGCTTTCTCTCCCTCTGCTAAACTCACTGCCAGATAAGATCTATAGGTATTTGTTTCTCTCCTCTCTTTTTACTAGATTACCATTTGGGAGAAATGCACTAGCTTCGTTCTCTTCGACTACTCTCCATCAACTTTTTAATTCAGCCAGTACATGTTCAATCAGACAAGTTAACCTTTTCAAACGAGAGACTGGTCCTGGTGTCCATGTTTCCGTCTGGGAGCATTCACACATGAAAATTATTGAGCACAATGTACTACTGCCCATATAACAAGGGATAACAGCTTGAACGTGTCGAGGACTCAATTAACTGTAGCATCTGTTTAAAATGAAAAAGAGACATCATAAAACTGAAGGTAACATGCCTATCTCATAGGGAAAAAAACAAACAAACAGATGCTCCATCTTTGGTGATTTGTGTTGGGATACGACTTAGAGTTCATGGCCTGGGAATGACTCATGTGGCCAATTGCACAAGTCACTTAATGTCTGGGCTAATCAGCCTAATTTCCTTGTTGAGAGGAGAGAAACAGAAAAGCCAAGCAGACCTTTGAAGAGTAAAGATGGCAGTTCAAACCCTGAGTAAAAATGTGGCCCTGTATTCAGTGCTCAGCTATTGGCTTTGAATCTTACCCCCAAATCATCTTTGGAATAACAAGGAAGGGTACCTAGCGGGAGAGACTTTCCAAAAGAACTGAGAAGAGAGAACAAGGCTACCTAATTTTGATCACTTGCAAATGACAAGCTCATGTGTCAGTCAGGGCATGGGCTTTAATGCTATGCAAAGTCCTGAGTTCTGACACTGGATATCTTCAGATAATTATTTGGCCAGTCATCCACACCAAATCCCCACACTCTAATGAGTCATTTAGAAAGCTCCTAAACAAGCACCAACTCGGGGATCTTCCATCTGCTTCTCTTGGACTGAGAAGAAATGATGCTTTAGAGTTGCTGGGCAGAACTTGGGGTGAGATCATGCTTGGAAACAGGAGATGAACCAATAGCAAAGATTAATGGGGCTTTGAAAAGCAAGTTTAAACAATGTGCTTATGAATCGTGTAGTAATTGTAAACCAATCAAAAAGAGGAAAAGATGT